>NC_068302.1:42484791-42673000 GCF_025860055.1 Xyrauchen texanus
TGACACATTGGAGTTTATAGCATAAACACTAGATCTTCCTTAGTTTCAGTTTGGCAGCTTTAAACCACATTCTGAGATTTCAGTTCTGCTTCACATTCAATTTGGCTTCATCAGACTAAAGATTTACTAATTAACTAATGCTTCTGCAAGCTGGCACCCTCTTTGTTTAAACTAGACTACAATGACCTGTTTGTACACTAAATCTACTATTGGCTCCATATTAATGTATACCTAATCTAATCTATAGTTGTAGGTTAGGCTTGTAAGGATATTTGGATCTTTGGAATAAATCCTGAAAAATATAAATAACTCTTAAGCAATGAGGAAAAGTATTAACAGTGGAACACAATGACAGGCCAGAGAGAACAATAGCAGACGTCACAGTTCATTATTTGTGATTGTACACTCTGTTCCCAAGGTGAAACGTACATCTAAATCTGCTTTAGTGATTAAATCATGTTCTTTGTATCTTTTGGATAACGAAGAGACACCAAACAACACAACGAGGAAAGTCGCTCCGCGACAACCTCGCGTGACTGACGCGACACACGCACGCGCAACGCCCAAATAACGAGTTTTAGCCTTTCACTCAACAACAGTTTAATTCCGTACAGCCTTTCGCCGATTCAATCGATCAGGATAAATATCTGTCATCGGAATAAATCAGACACCGCGCGCGAGTTTATATATTTATCTCTGTAATTACGTCAGAGGCGGCGCGCGCTTCCGTTATTCCGCTGCTGATACATTGTTACAATATTCTGCAACACTGTAGCATTAACACGCAGGTTAATGCAACGTTTCCTTTTACTCTAATATCAGTTAAACGTTGTTATGTAAAGAAACACAATCTGTGGTCATCGCTATTCTACAGTGTCCTTGCTGAAACACTGACACGCGTTTGATATAAAAACGCAGATTAGACATGCAATTCTTTCAGTGCGAGTGTTAAAAATGCATGTTTTTTTAAAAATCAAACATATTTGTGTGTAACAGTGATTTCATAATAACCGTTGTCACTGACGTCTATGTGCGGCCCTGGACACAAGCTGTCCCTGCTCCTGTGTGCATGGCATGCATGACCAGAATAAGACCCCAAGGCATAATGCAATTAGAATAATTTAACCTATATGTTGTTGTTGATGATGATGATGAGCAGTTTTTCAATGCAGCATGCTCTGAGAGTAAATCATTGAGTGTCTTACCGTGTCGATGTGCGGGTTTCAGGACTGTACAGCGCGAGAGGGCACACTGAAGGAGACAGCAGCGGAGGGGCAGGAACAGCGCATGCGCATTCTCTAGCGTTTGCTCCTTTTCTCCCAGATTATGTAAATGTGTTTATAATTTCATTTAATCAGTTTTCCATCCTTTTAATTATTAATTTATTGATTAGCTTTTTGTTTTTTTATGTCTTGCACAACTGAAAACATGTAAATGATTAAATGTGAATTTGAATCAACGTATCTCTTTTTTTATTATTCTAGGATGCAGCAATAAAAACGAACATTAAATTGCATAAATTATTTGATAATTAAAAAATATAATGTATTTGATAAAATGATAAAATTTATTAGCCATTCATTAGTTAAAATCTTAAATTTGTTATGCCTTTTTGCATTGCATCTTTGTTTATTTTAGAATTGTATCACTAAATATACGCCTAAATAATTTACTAGAATATTTTAGTATGATGTATATTATATAATTTTAAATATTTTAAGTCTATATAAATATATTACATAATAAATTATGTTATTACGTAATAAATAATTAAAAAATTTAGTAAAATATTTAATTTAAAATATAATAATGTTTATTTAAAAAAGAATAATGATCTTAAAAAAATATGTTTAAAATAAACACCAACTCTACCAATTCCTTATCCTCTAATCTCTGCGGCAAAAAATAACCACGTGACAAAAGCTGATACTGTCTCTTTAAGACGTTGCCATGGTGAATCCATGCGCTTGTTGTTAATGCGTCATCGGTCTTTGTGTAACTGGAGAACAGAGCAACGAAAACTGCACAATTGTCAAATAATTGAGGTTTTTTATTAAAGGTAAGCATTTGTTAGAAACTAATATTCATTAGGCTGTATGCACTGCCGTTTATGTTATTAGGTAGATTAAATTTGGCGATTGATTATAGATAATCGTATATTATCTTGAATCAGCAGGTGTTTGATAACTGTGTGAGAGAGATAGTTCATTATTAAATAAACTAAAATGTTTATTTAAATAAGTTAGTCCTTACTAGAACCTTATAGAAATGTATGTATATTTATTTTGTGGTTATCGATATCACAGATTGGTCCATTTAATTCGCAGATTACCTTTCATTTAAAAGCGTCTGCCAAATGCATAAATGGTATATAAATATCCTTACAAACACGTGGAAAACTAAAAACAACAAGCTACTAAAAACTATTAAACATGCCAGTTATTCTTAGATGATTAAAACGAATAAACTACTGCTTTGACCACAAAAATTTCATGTTTGTTTGTTTGTTTGTTGCCTATTGTATTTACTCTTCTAGATATGTATAGTTTCACATTCTAGATGAATAAGGATTATCTTAATTTCTCCAGTAGCACCAGCATGTGTGAAGGGCCCTCAATGATCTCTGGCCCCATTCCACCGGATCCCACACTGTTTCCTGAATACTACAAACGCCCATCATCCGGTAAGACCAAACCATGATGTCTTCTTTTGCATGTATAATAGTTCATCTCTTATATATCTCATCTTGTCTCTCAGCTCGTGGTCGACTGGAGGGCAACACTGAGAATTGGTCGTCAACTCTTCTAAAGGGTCCATTAGCTCCAGATCCGGTTCTGTTTCCTGGGTGCTACAGTGCTCGGTCGACTCCTCGACCCCGGATTGGTCCCAACGCCGCTCACATCCTAGAGAGAAGCCAGAGGGGGGTTGTGGGAAACCTACTGAAATTGGAGGGTGTATCGCTAAACCCAAATCCAACCAAACCAAGTAATAAGAGAATGTATTTTGTTGTTATATACAGTTGGGCTCCAAAAGTCCATTTTATATTATTACAGTTTTTTGGTTCATTACAAATTCTGTTATCAGTGTAACGATTTGAGTGAAAGTTGAGTTAAAAGGTTCAATAAAATTACTTAGTATTTGGCATGTCTGTAGTAGCAAGTTTGCGATAAATTTGCCATGAGCTCCCGATTTTATTAAGGAAAAGACTTTTAAAAGTTTGAAGTTTACACAGACATAAAAATAAGACAAACAACCAGCTAGCTAGATAAACCCTCAAAGCTATGCATTGCTAGCATGATCTAGCATGTTGCCAGGTATTGCTAGCGTGTTTTAGCATGTAACTAAGTGTTCCTATCATGTTTCCGGGTATTTTGCTAGCATGTTTTAGCATGTAGCTAAGTGTTCCTATCATGTTTCTAAGTGTTGCTAACATGTTTTAGCATGTAGCTAATTGTTCCTATCATGTTTCTAAGTCTTGCTAGCATGTTTTAGCATGTAGCTAAGTGTTCCTATCATGATTCTAAGTGTTGCTAACATGTTTTAGCATGTAGCTAATTGTTCCTATCATGTTTCTAAGTGTTGCTGGCATGTTGCTAAGTGTTGCTAGCATGTTGTTTGGCATTACTAGTATGTTTAAGCTGGTTGCTAGGCAATGCTAGTATGTCTCTAGGCATTACTAGCATTTTAGCATGTAGACAAATTTTCCTAGCATGTTTTAACATGTAGCTATAGGGTTACTAGCATGTTTCTAGGCATTGCTAGTATGTTTCTAGGGATTGCTAGCATTTTAGCATGTAGACAAATGCTCCTAGCATGTTTTAACATGTATCTATTGGTTTGCTAGCATGTTTCTAGGCATTGCTAGTATATTTTAGCTGGTTGCTATGCAATGCTAACATGTTGCTAGGCATTGCTAGCATGATTATCATGTAGTTACGTGTTACTATCATGTTGCTGGGCATTGAGTGTATGTTTTAGGCATTGCTAGCATGTGTTAGCACAGGGGGCAGGCAACCTTTTTGACATGGAGTGCCATTTTTTATTTTCCTGGTCAATGGCAATCTCTTTTAATAATTTTATGTAATTTTGAGTGTGACTTTGGTTGGAGGGTGTCCCTGTATTCTGGGGTTTAATAGTGGTGTTTGCCTTATTATATTACGTGTTGTTCTGAAAGCAAAAAGAAACAAATGAAACACAGTGTAGGCAGTCATCCACGCAGCCTGTCTGAAGCAAAGCGGGAGAGTTTACTTGCGCAATTAACTGAAAGTGAAGCACTGCCGGCTCATGATGCACGAATGTCTTGCATGTCTACGCGCTGCACGAGTCTGTTGTGTACACTGCAGTCTCGTCACATTGTTTAGCTTAGCTGATGAAAACAAGCTGCATGATCTTGAGGACGGATTACATCAAGATGTAGATTGGAATGCAGGTGCAGAATTTATAGAAATAAAATAGTCTACTCCTCTCTCGTCGTTGCTGGCGTGCCAGTGATTACCCCTCTGCATAGGTTGCTGACCCCTGTTTAAGCATATAGCGAAGTATTCCTAGCATGTTGCTAGGTAAATGGTCTGCAGTTTTACACTGCGTCTGATACACACACACACACACACACACACACACACACACACACACACACACACACACACACACACACACACACACACACACACACACACACACACACACACACACACACCAATGGCGGCAGAGCTGCTATGTAAGATGCTAGCCTGCCATTGGGAGCAACTTGGGGTTCAGTGTCTTGCCCAAGGACACTTCGGCATGTGGAGTTGTGTGGGCCGGGATTCAAACCACCAACCCTGTGATTAGTGGCCGACCCGCTCTACCAACTGAGCCACAGCCACCCCACATGTGGTTACTAGCATGTTGCTAGGCATTGCTAGTGTATTTTAGCTGGTTGCTAGGCAATGTTAGCATGTTGCTCGGCATTGCTAGCATGTTACTAGGTGTTGATAACATGTTTTAGCACATTTTTGCTTGTTGCTAGGGTGGTCCGGCTAGTTGTTAGGTGTTTTTAGAATGAGCGAGAGAGAGAGAGAGAGAGCGTCAGAAAGAGAAAGAGAGAGAGTGTATAAAAGAGAGTTGTGTGGGTTTGTTTGCATTTGAACTTTTGAAAGTTGGATTTTGAATAGTCTTGGCCCATCTTAACATTCTGTCTATGTCTATGGGATTTTACTGGTTTTTGATCACCTGCTGTGTGGAAATCACAAGTCTGATCAGTTAGAAAAGCTAAAGCAACCCATGCCAGAATACTCTGAAGGTCTGTCCCGAGTTGGTGTATGTAGCTTGAAAGCTCTAGTAGTAGTTAGAGTTCCTAATTTGAATACTAATAATACGTTTAAATAGTAGAACAGTATGAATAGCAATGACCATGTGTGAAGAGTTTTTCTCTTTTTAGTTATTTCCATCTCCTTCAAATTATCTTCGACAGAACCCGCTGCACGTGACTTTGGTAAAGAGAATGTGCGCAAGTTACGTGAAATCCAAAGACGCTTTCGAGAGCTGGAGGCACAGAGAGAACATGCCAAGCCCGTGCCAGTTAAAGCTCTTTGGATCTCTCCAAAATACCAAGACGTCCCCTCCAGGGTGATGGCCCAGTTGCAGGTGAGCAAGCTTGGACTCCTATTACACATTCTTCAACATGTAATTTCAAATGAGTTCAGGTCAGATGTGTTTTACATTACACTAGAGGTTTGAATGTTAAGCTAATGCTGTCAATTGAGCTTAACATGTATTGGACTCGTAACATTCCTTTAAAACAAATGACCTGTTCTTAAATCATTTGTCTTAGCTCAAGCCACCAGCTCATCCTCATAATGTCTGTTTGTCTCTGTGTTTGTGTAGGAGACGAGTCCCCCTAAGAAAGCTGAATGTCAGAAATTCCTGAAAGCTCATTCTTTATGTGGTCGGCCGCAGCTTTCCCGCTCAGAGATTGGACCGGCACCAGGCACTGCTGAAGACTCTGATTCTGAAGTGTGTAACATACTTTCATACACCCTCAGTTCAATCGGTCTCAACTCAAAGTTAAAGCACAAAGACACATTTCGTTTTTCCTTTTATCCGTAATGGCACAGTGATGGACATCTTGTGTAAGAGAAGCTCCTCTCTTTCTCTCTCTCCCTGGATGTGTAGATGGAGGTGAGAGGCCGCACGGTGGACTTTGTGAGTCATAACGCTCGTGCCGTGAAAAAGACGACCCTACGGCGATCTCAGTCCTTACAGAACCTCAGGGAGAAAACGCCACCCAGCGCTGTGAAGGGCAAAGTACCACAATAGTGAGTAATTCACATATAATTTCTGATGGTTCTAGTTTGGTTATAATTCTCATTGTTCTCAGTGAATATTGTCATTAGCTTCAATCAGCTTGTCCAGAGATAATGATTTTTCAAATTAATATCAGCATAAATTTAAAGCAGTACCATAAAGATTATGAATGAATACACACTTTTAATTAACATGATGTATAAAGACAATTTATATATTAAATATCATTATTTTTCCACACTGCAGTTATTCGAATTGTGCAGAGAAATGTCATGTGATAAAAAATAATTGTTAAAGTAAAATTAATTTGTAAAAAAAAAGTAAAACAAAATGTAAAAAATATTTTTTTCTAAATTGAAATAAACAAATACAATTAAAAAAATAAAACAATTTAAACCTAAAAATATATAAAACAATTTAAACTTAAAATAAAAATAAATAAATAAAATGATTTGATCCTAAATTTATTTATATATATATAAATAAATAATTTAAATCTAAAACAAAAAATAAATAAATAAAATAAATTATTTAAACCTAAAATAAAAATAAATAAATTACATTATTTGATCCTAAATTTATATAAATAAATAAAATAATTTAAATCTAAAACAATAAATAAATAAAATTATTTGATACATATATATATATATATATATATATATATATATAATAATTAAAAAAATATATAAACTAATACAATTATTTGATTCTTAAATTTTAAAAAATTATAAATAAAATAGTTTGATCCTAAAATAAATATATAAAATTATTTGATCCTAAAATAAAAAAATTATAAATAACATTATTTGATCCTAAAACAAAAGCTAAAACAAAACATTAACACATAAAAAACAAATTGTAACCTGGACATGTTCTTGACAGGTTTCAAGAGATTTACACATTTGTTGCATAAAAAGACAATTAGCATTTTCGATACATGGGTTTCCTCAGAAATTACCAAAGGGTTTTTATAATAGCAGCTTTAGATTTTTTAGGCCTGTGGTTGAAATTACTTAAAGAAACTTTCACATTTTGTTCTAGAACATCAATTACACAGTCATACCTCAAAAGTTAATTTTGAATTTACAACGTCTTTTAAAAACGAATGTTGCCGTCACAATGCTGATTAAGGACTACAACTACCATCAGCATTATAGCGACTTGCTTTACAAAATGGAGGAGTGTTGTAGTTCTTATTTAGCGACGGGTTAGCAACAAGACACAACGGCTTTATTTATGTTACAACGGAATTTATGTTCTATAACAAATCATGAAAGTCTCTTCAGACAATACATCTGCAATCATTAGCATAGCTTCATGTGCTATTTCTTGGATGCATTATTGTTGGTTAAACCACTTTTTCCTGTATTCTGCGTCTCTGTTTTTGTAAGTCTCGAGCAGAGGAAGGAACATTGGAAGAAAGAGGCGGAAGAGAGACGGAAAAACACACCTGATCCCTCCATCCCTGATGGACACACACAGATGTCTGAAAGAGAGAGACAGGAAACACTACAATCGCTCAAAGAGAGTATGTGTCCACTCACACTGTCAGGTTTCCTTTAGTCGTTGAAGAGTCTTTCATTGTTGTTATGATCGGAATAGCAAGCTAGCATGCTACTTTTAATATTTCTGCAGTGTATAGTACATATACTGACGTAATACATTTGATAAAATGTGTATTAAACAACAGATGTTTATTGTGGAATGATGCATGTTTGTTCATTTACTAATATGGAATAAAAGTGAGTATAAAGTTAAGCTAGCATTGCATTCTGAACAGTCTGTCTCCATAGCTCACAGGTCTCTGGTGAATGAGCTGCTCTCTCTCCCGGTGAAATCAGACACACTAAGTATTCGCTCGCGACGTGCAGAACTTGATCAGCGTCTCTCAGAAGTCGAGGAGGCCATCAAAATCTTCTCTCGTGACAAAGTCTACGTGAAAATCAACTCTTAGATCACTCCAATCAGACTGTTTCTTCTACTGTATATTGCTCAGTTAGTGGTAGTTGCTTTTGCATTAGCTTTGTTTAATTTGAAGTGCTTCATCACAACCTGCTCTTATTGTTTTCTTGTCATGGACACTGTAACTATAACACATTAATGGCAGAATTTCCACATATTGCAGACGGGTCATTTTACAATTGCGGTGGCAGATCCCATTACTCACTGTTAGATAGAAATAAACCAACTGCAATGTACACAATTTATTTAGAAAACCATATATGTTTCAAAAGACTTTTAATTTGTAATAGATGAGTGCAGGTGAGTATGGACATTTTTTTTTTTTATCAAAAAACTAATAATAGTAGCCAAAAAACAAACAAAAGAAAACGTTAAAATTAAACTTTTTTTTAATTTTATTTTTATATATTTCTATGTAAATTAACCCTTAATTAACCCGTACATGCGATCATTATGACCAAAACAGAACAAGTGCTTTGAAATTTGCAAACAAATCAAAAGTGTTTCATTTTGATCCTTTATATTTTAAAAAAAATTGTACTGTACATATTATTGTAATCAGTAAAAACATCAAACTCATCACATAGTCATGTGTCATATGTTGTTGGAAAGCTCTTAAACAGTAGAATACAACCAGCCTATTTATTTTACTCCCAGACAGAAATTTAGCGAGTAACAGCTAAATATATGTCTTTGACAATTAAGTTGGCGTTGATTATCCGCCTCATTTTTGCTTAAAAAATAAACGTTACAAAATGTCACATCATTATTTAGAGTCTATGATTATCTTTCAAACGAGTCCACACACAAGATAATCAGATGTATAGATCATTAGATAATCCACATGAAGCACAATGTTACATATGACCACCAGGAGATGGCGCCAAATACACGACACAGACTCAATGATGACAAATGACACAGAATGAAACTCATTCTGTGAAATCTCATGACTAAAATCATGTCTGCATGCTATGCAAACCTTTAGTCATTGTTGTGTTTGCATGTGTAATTAGTTCTTATGTACAATTATTATCTTTTATTTGTTTGGAGATGTTTTTGGACACTAGCATAAATTATGTTTATAATGCTATAACTTTTGATTGCTTTGTCGTATCAACTTCTGAAATTATCAGATACTGTTGACATGATTGGGAACAAACCTAATGCAGTTTTTTCTGAGCCGTAATTCTTGTAATTTACATAAAAACATTCGTTACTTATTTTAACGTCAGTGTTGTTTATGCAATGTAAAAACACCTACATGATTTTATGAAAAACATTATAAAAAAAAAAAAAGAACTTTATGAACTTCTTTAGGTTGTGTTGTGAGAGGGAATCCACTGACCAAACAGTGTGTCTTTACATTAATTATATAAGATTTTATATTTTATTTTAAAGGGCCATTTCAAATGGTCAGTGGTGTTTCCCTTTTCTGGCATTTATTATTCAAAATGTGAGTGTTTTTTTTATATATTGATAATTAAGTTATATTAAGATCAAAAGTTGCATTTTTGTTTTTGTGTCTTTAAAATAATTTTACCCATAACATTTGTCAGTGGTGTTGACAAAAGAGCATGCCAGTCAATGGCACAAAAAAAAAACAAAACACATTTTTTTTAATTCTACAGTTTATATTTAAATTGTAGAAATAAAATAAAATGTTATTGCATTGTATGTTTTCTGGATGATTGATTATGAGTTTCATAATTGTATAAGTGTACTGTATGAGTTTCATTTTTGAAGTATTATTATAATGAATTTCAGTATTACAATACTGAAAAGTTAATGGCATTTGTTTTGAATGTGAGGTAACATTAAATATGCTGTTTTTTAAGTGTAAAACTATTGTTTTATCATTTCAAACCTAACACACTTTGTGAAATGCTTGTAAAGTGGGATTGCGATATATTTATTTTAAAATAAATTACACTTGCTTTAAGATTTTCTTATCCAATACGATGACAATCATGTATTTTTAAGTGTGCGAATTCTCTTTTGCTGCCCCTGTATTTATAATCACTGGGCGTGTCCGTTTAAATATAAATACTTCATGACGCTCTCCGATTAGTCAACGAATGCGCAGTGGGAGTGGCACCGTGAATCCCCGCCCTCAAACGTATTGCTTGGCTACAATGATAATGCTACGGCTTTGTCTAGTTGCCTCACTGAGTCAGAGCTTCTCTTTGCTAAGTACACATAAACATCCATCCATATTTTAAATCCACGATCAATTTAAACTATGAGCAAACGAAAAGCGCCACAAGAAACTTTAAACGAAGGAATCACAGACTTTCTGATAGGTGAGTGTTGCTTGTGACAGCTCAGGTTAGCATGTGGCTAAGCTAACTGGACCTTTAAATACAGAACGAATGAAGACAAAACGATTGAACAGAGATAAAACGGCTGTTGTTACAAGAAAAGTCACTTTAATTGGACCTTAGACATTTCTAAATGCATACACGGATAGAAAACAGCCATTATTAAACTACTATTAAAGGGACAGTTTCAAAATGTGATGTCCACTAAACAAAACAAAGCTAAACTTATATATATATCTTTATGGACTTACCGATGATCAGTAAATGTTTTGCCAGCCCAAGCCAAGTTATTAAAATAAACTATATATGGCATTTTAATGCTAAATTTTGCAGCTGGTTTACTAAAGTAGTTTCAAATACACTATTTATGGTTATTCTCTTTTCAGAGTTGGCCAATTATGAGAGAAATGTCAACAGAGCCATCCATAAATACAATGCTTACAGGTAAGATAAGTCATATGTCTAGTAGCATAAGCTCAGGGCTGTAGCTGGGTATTCTGGGGCCTCTGGCTGTATATTGCTTTGGGCCCCTTTCCTATTAGAAAATACAGTTTAGAATTTGTTATGGGCCCCACCTGGACCTGTGGGGCCCCATAGCTTTCACCCCTCTATGCTACGGCCCTGCATACGCTATAATGTCATAACTATATATATATATATATATAAGTGTATAACTTATATTTCCCCATATGACACTTTCCGTTTCAGAAAAGCAGCATCTGTGATCGCCAAATACCCACAGAAGATCAAAAGTGGAACAGAAGCAAAGAAACTGGTACACAATCTTTAGTTTTACTTCTAGTAGTTTTGTGAGCCTTGAAATGCATTGTAAATGTTTTCATTAATAAATTATGTCTCTCTCAGGATGGAGTAGGTGCAAAGATAGCTGAGAAAATCGACGAGTTTTTAACTACAGGAAAACTGCGTAAATTAGAAAAGGTATTTAAATGTATTGGAAAAACATGCTTCGATATATATTATTTAACTGTGTACCTGTGTTTTTGCTTTGAGACCTTACAGAAGGTCTTAATTTATATAATCATTCATTATGGAAGCAGATAGAGTAATGCAATGCTGTTTAACATATAGGCGTAAAAGCGTATATGTAAAAAGCCATCATATATATGACTATATACAGTATGGATACCACTATAATGTATGTATACACTGTTTTCCACTTAATGTAAAACAAAATATAGCTACCAACCACAAAACTCTAACTGACATACTATGATGCCATATATATTCTATATATTTTAAAGTTGAATGCCTTTCCCATATATTATTACAGTGACATATGTTAAATAAACTGTATAGATTGAAACAGGGGCATGTTATATATATTGTATATATGACAACAGAGATGTAAGTTATATATAATGTATAGATTTTATCAGGGATGTATGTTATACTGTATATCCTCTACAGATTCTAACAGGGCGTGTTATATGTACTCTATAGATTCTAATGGGGTGTATGTTATATCTACTGTGTAGATTTTAACAGGGACAAATGTTATATATATTGTATAGCCTTTTATATATCCAGTATAGATTCTAACCTGATCATGTGATCTGTATGTTTGGTCTTTAGATTCGCAGTGATGACACAAGCTCCTCCATTAACTTCTTAACCAGAGTGACTGGAATCGGGTATGACTCTCTTTATGTTGAGTAAACGATCACAGCAACAATATTGTTGACTAATACATTTGTAATGTTCACAATATGTCTTTCTCATTTTAGTCCTGCTGCGGCGAGGAAGTTTTACGATGAGGGTGTCAGGACATTAGAAGGTTTGTATACTGTCAATTACATAAAGATTTCTGTTTTATTATTTAACTCCAAATGCATGTGTTTTAATTCTCATCTGGGACTCTCTAGATCTGAAGAAAATTGAACACAAACTCAACCATCATCAGCAGATCGGGTTAAAGTAAGTCTGGTTTAATAGCAATAGTGTATCAAACAATGCTTGGCTTTGTGTTAGTGTTTTTAGACAACACATTTTTGTATTTTAAATCATTTATTTCTAATAAATGCATTCTAATGAGTCTGCTGTTTATGACGTCCGTGTTTACATTATTTTGTCTTGATCTATTCGAGGTACTTTGAAGTGTTTGAGAAGAGAATTCCTCGTTCAGAAATGCAGAAAATGGAGGTTGGTGTTTTCAGTGATCTTAATCAATTATTTGACCCATTTTTCATGTCCGACTGTATATTAATGTGTTTAATTGATGTTGGTAGGCTCTGATTTTAAAAGAACTTGATATAGTGGATCCTGAGTACATCGGCACCATCTGTGGCAGCTATAGGAGAGGTAACTGGCATATTTGTTGTCACATTTACCCAACTTTTCTTAAGTGGTTTCCTTCCATTGCACATGAATGGAAAGACAAAGGGAGTGTGTTTGTTTTTCAACGGCTGTAGTGAGATATAGTGAGATGTGACATGCATTGTGAGCGTGGTGGAGCTGATCAATGGGTATATTGGTGTGATGAATCAATTACAGGACCAAACAAAAGATTGACAATTGATTTAGAGGTCACTTATTACTTGTAATCGTCACGTTTTATTTGTTAGTATACATAAACATGTCTTTTATAGGGGTCTGGGTAGCTCAGCGAGTATTGACGCTGACTACCACCCCGGGAGTCATGAGTTCGTGACTCCAGCCGGGTCTCCTAAGCAACCAAATTGGCCTGGTTGCTGGGGAGGGTAGAGTCACATGGGGTAACCTCCTCGTGGTCGCTATAATGTGGTTCTCGCTCTCGGTGGGGCGTGTGGTGAGTTGTGCGTGGATGTCGTGGAGAATAGCGTGAAGCCTCAACAAGCCTCGTGATAAGATGCGCGGATTGACGGTCTCAGACGCGGAGGCAACTGAGATTCGTCCTCCGCCACCCGGATTGAGGCGAGCCACTACACCACCACAAGGACATAAAGCGCATTGGGAATTGGGCGTTCCAAATTGGGGAGAAAAAACATACAAAAATGTCTTTTATACTCTTCAGGAGCAGAGTCGAGTGGTGATATTGATATATTGTTGACTCACCCAGACTTCACCTCTCAGTCTGAGAAACAGGTAAACTCACAGACCATTGATACAGTTAGATGATTTTACAATCCCAATAAAATACATGCAGGTTGTCGTTTTCCTTCTCACAAAATGTCTTGGATGATTTCTCTCCTTGTGTAGCCGAAACTTCTTCATGCAGTTGTGGATCATCTGGAGTCCATCGGCTTCATCACTGACACACTGTCTAAAGGAGACACTAAGTTTATGGTGGGTCTTTATCTCGCTCACTTTCTCAACGTAGGTACAAATAAAAATAACTCCTAATAACTAATAAATGCTACTTTCTCAGGGTGTTTGTCAACTTCAGAAAGAAGAGGATGAGGAGGAAGATTATATTCACCGCCGGATTGATATCAGGTCCGTACTGATTATTGGCATTTTTGTTATTTGGTTAAAGCCCTCTTCCTTCCTTTTTGTTTTCTTCTAACTAACAAAATATGACCATGTTGTTAGGACATTGCCCCATAGTAAATGTTCTGCACTTATATAGCGCCTTTTTAAGCCTTTACGGTATTCAAATTGCTTTACACTGCGTCTAATTCACCCATTCTCACACACATTCATACACCAATGGCGGCAGAGCTGCTATGTAAGGTGCTAGCCTGCCATTGGGAGCAACTTGTCTTGCCCAAGGACACTTCGGCATATGGAGTCATATGGGCCGGGATTCGAACCACCAACCCTGTGATTAGTGGCCAACCCGCTCTACCACCTGAGCCACAGCCGCCCCTGAATACCTTGGTATTATTTTGGAGTACCATTTAAACACTCTGATACATGTGTATCATTCAATAGAAAATAATATATCAAAGTCCATGGTATTACTATCTGATGCATCACTGTAACATGCTATCGTCACAGTAATTTTATGTAACAGATCATTTTTTAAGCTTCCTGTTCTATCATCGGTCTTATAGGTATTGCACTAACTGAAAAGCCATGTATCACTTATTCTTAACAATAGTAATGTAAGTTTGGGCTCTCGAAATACAGGTACATTTCTAGTTTCAGCATTATTTGTACTTCAGACTGTTTTGTTGGATAAGAAAACCTAGCTTCGTACCATGTGACCCATATTTGGTTTTTGACCACTGGAAATGGAATAAAATGTAAATAAAATTAAAGGTGGAGCCACATTTAGAGCCCCATATCGCTGTGATTTAACCACATAGGGCCTTAAAAATTAAGATACATAAAGTAAAGTTTGATCAGAACCAGAATCTAAAAGGATATTAAGATGTCTTAAATACTTCTGGAGTTATAGGCACTCCAACTTTGGAAAAACAACACAAAAACTCACTTTTTTACCATTTTTGGACTCACACCATTGGCAAATAATGCAACAAGGAATGCTGAAGTCAACTGATTTTAGTAATAGACCTACCAACCTCTGTGTACAAATGAAATAATGACGCTGGCACCTTTCCAAGGTTAGTTTGGCTCCAAAATCATAGGTGAAATTTGTCATTTTGACCCCTCTTCTACAAAATAATGGATTACTGGTTAAGCATTGATCCATGGTGTTCATCATCATTTATCTTTAAAAACATATTGAAATGTGGTTTATTTGACATGGAACAGCACTGATAGATGTTTAGAATATTCTTCATATATTTCCCTCTCTGTTTCTATAGGCTTATTCCAAAGGATCAGTATTACTGTGGAGTGCTGTACTTCACCGGCAGTGACATATTCAACAAGAACATGAGGACTCATGCACTGGAGAAAGGCTTTACTCTTAATGAGTACACCATCCGTCCACTGGGGGTCACAGGTGAAAAACGCATGATCACATCACATTATGGCTGACATCCCATGAAAGTACATAGCTGAAACTCTCTTGTTTTATACAGGTGTGGCCGGAGAGCCGCTGCTGGTTGACAGTGAGAAGGACATCTTTGACTACATCCAGTATAAATACAGAGAACCGAAAGAACGCAGCGAGTGAAACTAGCAGAGACTATGAGAGAGGGATGTAAACAAACTGTTTGTTTGTTTGTTTGTTTGTTTGTTTGTGTGGGGAATTGTTTTAGGTTACAAACTGGTAATTACAAGGGTATTATGCTATAAATGTTATAGCTGCAGCAACATGTGTTTGTTTGTGTGTGTGTGTGAGTGTGTGTGTTTTAATAGTAGAAGATATATTAGCGAGTCCAGGAGAAATGTGTGTGTTTAAAGTGTTTTAGAGATGAGAAATCAGCTACTTAGAAGTAGATGAAGGTGCTTTTATCAGTAATCATGTATACATTTTATTTAGATTTCAAATCCAAATATGCATTGCTTCCGTTTGTTAGTAAAAGGTTTGAAAGTGTGAAACGAAGAAGTACAGTGATGTTATTACAGGATAATTCTCTGACAAGAAGTAAACTTTTGTTTATTCTGAGATTGCAACATCTATTTTATAAGGAAGCAAAGGGAATTTATTTTTGATGATGTCAGTGATTGTTATTTAAAGGTTTTATGGTCCAGTCTGTTGCGTTTTGTATTTGTTATTGGGATAATACAGGAGGTTGTCCACCATAATGTGATACTAGAATGGTAAGAAAATCAAAGGCTGCCCCTGAAAGTCTTGAGGTTTGTGTGAAATATATATGTAATTTATGACACTGTAATGTAAAAAAAGAAGTCGTCCCAAACACTTTACAGTTCTATGTAATTTTCCAAATGAATATGCTATTTGAAATATTGAAGTGATTGATATAACAGCAGAGACGGGGAGATTTGAATGCCCAACAGTCAACGGATGTAGATAGGAAGTCCCGCCTTACATTTAAATGAGCCAATCACCTTTTAGATTCAGACATCGCCTGTCAATCAACATGCGCATTAGGGCCGTTTCTACTGTAGGCGGGCGCCCTCTGCCATACCAGTGAAATATTGCTGCCAAGCTATGATGAAAACACTGTTGCTTAGCGGTACTAGAAAGAGAGAACCATTAAATCCACTAGACGTGTATCCGGGATAAAATTGCAAGATTCTTTTAACAACAGACTTTATTTTCCCCAGACAAACAGGTGAACAGATCTGACTTGGGCGTGTGAATTCCTGCAGTTCAGGTCTGTTTGATTCACATTTACCCACATTAATTTTAAATCTCACTTTAAAGTTGCTGTAAAATATTTGATCCTTTCTTGAATTTCCTCAAATGACCAAACTGAGCCGTTGGGTTAGCCACGCCCCCTTTTTAACGGTTGCAAACAAAGCACCCTCAACTGACAACTACTACGAACAACATGGCATAAAAATGACATTTTGCCAAAATAATTTGCTGCAACTACAATAATATGAGAATGTGCAAAATGATTGACAGGCAGAAATTGTCACAATTTTGTTTACATCATCTAGAGCCGTCACAGAGACTGCTGAGATATCATGACAATAATTTAATTAATATCTTTCAGGGAGTAGTAAAAGTTTTGCATACATATTGATGATATAATCGCTCATCTTTAACCCTTTACATGCATACCTCGGGTGTTTGGTGACCCAGTACCTCAATCCACCTTCATTACATAATACATACATATTTGAAGTTATGCCTCCATTTCTTTTATAATTAAAAAAAGCAAAAATTGCAAAATTCTAATTGTTTGAGTACCAAAAGTGTTTAATGACCCAAGATATGTAATAGTGTCGCAATATACAGTATATTATCTCATATCTGTTGAAATTTACTGCATGGGATATCTGTTTCTTTGTTTATTAGAAGACAAATAAATACTACATTCATACAAATTACTACTATATCATGTTGATTTTCTGTGCAATGGTGGGGAATTATCAGTTTTCCATATGCTTGTACAAATACAGATTATACATGTTATAGGATTTATTATTTATGATGTGTCCTATTGGAGGCACCAGGTGGTCATCCCCCAATCCAACTCCACCCAAGAGGACATCTCCAACAACAGCGATTGCTGATTATCAAGGGATTTTTAACATCTAGTCCTAGTAAGCATACTATTACTCAAGGCGGCGCTGATGTTTCAGTGATTGGCTTGATTTACATTTGACATTACTACTAGACAAACAAGCAATGTGGAAGTAAACTATAGCAAGTGTAACACATGAACAGTATGATTTAGCTATTAACATTTGAGTGTACTGCTGAAATGATGCAAATTGAGCGTCTACTAAGACTCAATAAGTGCATGTGAAAATACATACGTGTAGTTAATGTGTAGATTTTAATATGCGCTTGCCAGTTGAGTCTTATAAAATTTCAGCATGGAAGTAATGAATCCCGTTCTATCATTTGTTGCATTATCTCTTTTTGATATATGAAAAATAAAACAGAAAATGTCAAATATAACGCTTTGATAATGTTACACTATTTGTCCATTTTGTAGATACATTTGTTATAGATTTAAGTACCCAGTCGTTAAAGATGATTTATGTGATAATGTTTGGCAAATTACCCATGATTTTAAGGGTAAAATAGCACTTATTCTGGGAGTCATAAAAGTGGTGTCATCGGCTATCAAATCAAGCCCATTATGCTGAAAGTGGAAAATATAAGGAAGGCTATTTAAAATCCGGGTTGGGAACGTTACTTTTAAAAAGTATTCCGCTACAGATTACAGGTGTAAAATGTAATTTGTAACATTCCGTTAGGTTCCTCAAGGTCAGTAACGTAATCTAAATACTTTGGATTACTTCAGCACTGGCAGATTTTTTATAAACAAGTAAATAAATTAAGAAAATAACCTTCACTTTAAAAATACATTTTCTGAAGCTTCTTTGCTCTAATATCAAAGGTTTTACTAGAGAAAAATTTTATGATCTAATGTGAATTTTCTTCATAGAATTCATTTTATAATATAATCATGCCGGCTAACAGATGCATGTAACTTGAGTACATATTGCCAAAACATTCAAAATAGGAAAATATGGGGTCTTGGGTATCTCTGCGAGTACTGACGTTGACTACCACCCCTGGAGTCACGAGTTTGAATCCAGGGTGTGCTGAGTGACTCCAGTCAGGTTTCCTTAGCAACCAAATTGGCCCGGTGGCTAGGGAGGGTAGAGTCACATGGGGTAACCTCCTCGTGGTGGTGGTGATTAGTGGTTCTCGCTCTCAATGGGGCGTGTGGTGAGTTGTGTGTGGATCGTGGAGAGTAACATGTGCCTCCACATGCTGTGAGTCTCCGCGGCGTCATGCACAACGAGTCACGTGATCAGATGCGCCGATTGAAGTTCTCAGAAGCGGAGGCAACTGAGACTTGTCCTCCACAACCTGGATTGAGGTGAGTAACCTCGCCACCATGAGAACCTACTAAGTAGCGGGAATTGGGCATTCCAAATTGGGAGAAAAGGGGATAAAGAAAAAAAATTTGCAAATATAATAATAATAATAAAGGAAACAATAAGATGGAAGGAGGGGGGTAAATAAGGAAAATGTTCTGTCATTTTAACAACTAGTATACTGTACTGTATGTACACAGCATGTAGCATCAAGGAACAGATCAGGTGGTGTATAGTGGACATGCTTACTGGTTGTGTTCTCAAAGTTTACTGGTGTAAATGATGGACCACTACGGAGGAAGTGTGTGTGTTACTTCACCAAGTAAGATTTTAAATAGATCTTTCTCAGTGGCTGTTGTCTGACCCTTTTATGGCAGTTTTGGAGCAGTGGCTTCTTCCTTGCTGAGCAGCCTTTCAGGTTATGTCGATATAGGACTCATTTTGCTGTGGATCTAGATACTCGTCTACCTGTTTCCTCCAGCATCTTCACAAGGTCCTTTGCTGTTGTTCTGGGATTGATTTGCACTTTTCGTGCCAAATTTCATTCATCTCTAGGAGACAGAATGCGTCTCCTTCCTGAGTGGTGTAATGGCTAAGTGGTCCCATGGCATTTATACTTGCGTATTATTGCTTGTACAGATGAACGTGGTACATTCAGGCATTTGGAAATTGCGGAGGTCCACCATTTTTTTTATGAGGTCTTGGCTGATTTCACCATGATGTCAAGCAAAGAGGCACGAGTTTGAAGATAGGCCTTAAATACATCCACAGGTACACATCCAGTTCAGTACACCTCATATCAGAAGCTAATTGTCTAAAGGCTTGACATCATTTTCTGGAATTTTCCAAGCTGTTTAAAGGTACAGTTAACATTTAACAATTAAAAGTGAAACAATCTGTCTGTAAACAATTGTTGAAAAAATTACTTGTGTCATGCACAAAGTAGATGTCTTTAACTTTTATAATTTATAATGCTAATATGAAATCTGTGGAGTGGTTAAAAAATATTTTTTAATGACTTAATGACAGTTTTTATATGCTCCCATTATATGCTTTTTGAAGCTTCAAAGTTTGACTTGCAGTGTATGGACCTACAGAGCTGAAAAACTCTTCTAAAAATCTTAATTTGTGCTTAGCAGAAGAAAGAAATCACACATCCAGGATGGAATGAGTAAAATGATGAGACAATTTTCGATTTTGGGCGAACTTTTCCTTTAAATCGTTAAATACATTTTTCAGTATTTCAAATAAATCATCAAATACACAATGAACCTGTAAAAAAACACTATAAAATATTTTAATGAATTATTAAATCATTAAACATTCCTTGTATTTCATTTTACCACTAGTTTTACCACATTTTTATTTTAGCCTTTTGGGTTAATTTTTTATTTAATTAATTTCACTCGGCGACAGTGGGCAACATATACCCAAAATATGTATTTTGATAAAAAAAAAAATTCAAAAAAAATGTATGACATGCTCTCTCGCGCCCGCCCTTTTTCCCCTTTGCGTCCATTTTGTTTGTTGCCATGAAACGAGTGAAGCGTCTGTAGAGCAATGCATGATGGTCTGAAATAAAATGCGGCCACACATTGCAGCGAGAATCGTGCAGAGCTGACCAATTGCAGAGCCGGGCTTGCCAGCGGCAGCCAATGGGAGTCGAAAGTGGGAGGAGTCAACGGCAGTTACACACGTACTACTTTTTTGTCAAACACACAGCGTGAGGATCACAGACGAAACATCGCCCGCAGTGTAAGGAAAATCTACACAAAAATAAGGTAAAAACATTTACTTATCTACATTTCGTGTAGTTAGTTGCGTATTAGGAAAAATAATAAAAATAAATGATTGGAAAAAATTTAATAAAAATAATAATGCAAATGTCTGTTCATTTATAATTGAAATTTTACAAAGCTCTGCTTGGCTGCTCATAAAACAACAAATAATTTCAAACCTTTATAACAATGACCATGGCGCCATTCGTTTGTGTGTTTTACCACTGAAAACACCAGGGCAAAACAGCTATTTTATTTGATGTTTATTAAATTAATATAATTTACTGTGTTTAATTAATGTAAAGTTAAATTAAACGCCATTTCAATATACGTATGGTAAGTTTGATGTAATAATGTTGGTGCTGAGGACAGTCTTTAGTTCAGGTGTCCATGGCAACAGTAACCTGGTGAAATATGCCACGTGATGTTATGCAATAAAGATGGAATAAAAGCTCTATATTACATAACCACAATCAGGCTGGCTGGTGAGCCATCACCATCTTTGACCAGTCAAACCATCACAGAAGATATGGGTTTGGGACGTTCACTTAAAGGGACAGTACACCCAAAAAGGAGAATTCTGTCATTTACACACCCTCATGTCATTCCAAACCCATATGACCAGTAGACATTGGGCAGAATGTTATTTCATGACTGCTCCAGTCACCACTGAAAGTGACTGGTGACTGAAGCTGCCGCTTCCTAACATTCTGCAAAACATCTCCTTTAGTGTTCCACATAAGAAGTCATACTTGTTTGGGATGCCATGAGGGTGAGTAACTGCAGGTGTTGGTCAGGCGTTGTCCTGTTTATGTCAATAAATATGATATATATAGATATATAAATAATGTTTACGGCTTTTTTAGTGACCATGTCGGACAGAAAGGCAGTGATCAAGAACGCAGACATGTCTGAGGAGATGCAGCAGGACGCTGTGGAGTGTGCCACACAGGCGCTGGAGAAATACAACATTGAGAAGGACATCGCTGCTTACATCAAGAAGGTAAACACCTGTGTTTGTGGGGCTGAATGCTCTATACACATCCATCAATCTTTGTGCGCCTGAGGTTATTTTTAGCAGTGTAGATGTGCTTTTGAATACTGTGTTGGTGGAAATGCTTAGTGGAGCCTTGAAAAGCCTTAAAGTCACGTCTCGTCCTTTAAAAAGTCAATTTAAACTTAAATTACGTAGAAGCGAGTTTTAGCGGAAGATGGAAATCTAGGGATGCACCAATAGTGTTGTCACGGTACCAAAATTTCAGTAGTGTGAAATTTCATGGTTGTCGATGCCACAAAATGTTTTGCTAATATAGTAATGTACTATTGAACACACTCGTTTAGCCTCAAGTTACATTTCAAAGTAAATAATAAATTAAAAGATATGCACATTTCCTTCGAGTGTTTCTAACTCTAGTTTGTTTTTAACCAGTGCCCTACTGAAATCTGTTTTATTTATTTATTATTTTTCCCAGAATTCCATATTTTAAAGTTTAATTTCATTATCAAATTGGTGTTTTAATCAAAAAATTTCCCTGAAACTTTTAAAAACATAAACATAGACCAGTTACTTATAAAGGTATTGCATTTTTAATCTTTTATTCAATACAATAGCACTCTTGTGATATATCGCTTAATTTTTACTATTATTATTATTACAAGTAATTATTTATTATAATAATAATTATTATTATTATTTCTACAGTGAGGATTACATTTTACTATACAGTTATAATATATTTCTGTTGCAATTTCTTCAATTTCAGGTGTTTTGCTTTTATTATGAATCGTGCTTTTATTTTAACTGTTCGTTATATGGTCCAATATGATCGATAAAGTGCAAATGCTTTGATTTAAATAAATGATATAAAAACAACGCTTCATAGTGGATTAATGCTCTGCTCTGTCATCTCATACAACACAAATGATTCTCATTTGAAGCTCATACAGATTAATATTGCAGCATTTCGTGGTTTAATAATCACACTAGGAGATATCACGATTTCAATTTGATTAGTTGTGCATTTCAGTGTAAGAGGAGCAGCAAAGAACACGCTCAAACAAGCCTGTGAGCATTTGAAAGCAGTTGTGTGTCAGTAAGACAGTGTGTGGGTAACAGATAAAGTACTGCCGAATCACTGGTATCATTACTTGTTTTTTTATTTTAGTACAGACTTGGTACTGAATTACCGGAACATTTGACAACACTAATCGGCAGCAGATATTTCTTGGCCGATTAATGACCAAATTCAAACCATCGGTTTATGCATGAAAATAAAAAGATATATGAAAAACAGAAGGATCATTTATTATTTTCATCACACTTTGTATAAACTCGTTTAATTCAAATTAGAGGTGGACCGATATATCGTTTTTACCAATTGTTGCCGATAGTTGCTGTTTGGAGATATCGGTTATCAGCAAATATCTATGCGATAGTTGCCGCTAGTTTTTTATAATTTCAAAATAAGTGTTCCCGGTGTATTTTGGGCTTGTTTATACTTAAAAGTCCCCCTTTATGCACCAAATCTGTATTTACTAATTTTTTCTGGTTATTATTGGCATTTCGGTTGAACAAACTGCAACTGTATATTTATTAATGTTGTACTCTTTCTCTTTGCCCGACATAGTAAAGAATGAATACATTTATATATTTTTTTCATTTTATAAATCGATTTTAAAAACTATCAGCCAATTAATTCGTTAGCGGCCTTTCCCAACTAATAAACCAACTAGTAATAATTGTATTTGATAAAAAATTCTAATTTGTAATTAAATTCCTGATATCAAATATTAGCATTTTTACTAGTGAAAATTGAATATCTAATATAAATCCTGCATGTGATTTGTCCCACCCTACATGTTTTCGCATTAAATGTAGTTTAATTCAGAATTGTCACATTATGAAAGAACGCCATTTCATGTTGATTCTATCTGTCCTTACAGGAGTTTGACAAAAAGTACAACCCCACCTGGCATTGCATCGTGGGGAGGAACTTCGGCAGCTACGTGACTCATGAGACCAAACATTTCATCTACTTCTATCTGGGCCAGGTGGCCATCCTGCTCTTCAAGTCTGGCTGAGCAAACAGCATCAAGCTTTATTTAATTAAAAACAGACTGTATTGACGAGGCTGATCATTCTTGTATTGGGACCTGCCTTCTTTCGACGCCTTCTCCTATAAAGAAACAATTGTATTTATTTTTGTTTTCTATACACCGTTTGAATGTTTTGTCTCACCTCAGTTTTTTTAATTAAAGCGAAATGATTTGGCTGTTTGGGTGAAGTGTGTTATCACTGGGGGGTTCATTTAGACACAGCACAAATCGACTGATTACATCCACAATAACAGTGTTCTCTGTATTAGTTATGATGGCATGATTGTATTTAAGACTGCTACCGTGGCTTTAATATATCGGCCTAATTTTCTTATCTGACCGATAGCTTTTACATTCACATTTGGCGGCCGATAACGATTTGGCCGCTGATATATCGTGCATTAGAGGTCGACCGATAGTGGATTTTGCCGATAATGATAACAAATGTGGTGAAAAAGGCAGAAAACTGATTAATCGGCTGATAGTTTTTAAATTCAAATTAGAATAAATGAATAAAATCCCAGATTCAACCCGAACATACCAATAACCTAAAATTTAATAAATGAATATTTGATGCATAATGTGGGACTTGTAGCTTTAAACAAGCCCAAAACACACTACGGACTCTTATTTTGAAATGACACACTTGCTCAGTTAAAATGCTCTACATTCAACAAGTACTTAACAATTAAGCTTTTAGTGGCCTACATATATATTCACCAGATGTACATTTCTCAAGATGAGAAATAAGGTTTATTATTCACAAAATAATAAAATATGAAGACACAATAAATGTGCTGATAGGGCACGTTTCCATAGTGGCATTTTTCTTTGTATGTCCGCACTTCAATTAAAATTACTTGATTATCTACTCAAAATCGCGCCAACCACAAAAGGAATAATTAAACAAAAACTATTGGCACCGATTAATTGGTAAAACCAGTCTACCTCTTTTGTGCATCCATTAAGTATTACACAATAGACAAATGCAATGGAAAAATTAACTTACATTTGAAGAGCTCTAGTTTCATCTAATTCAATGCAGAGAACTGAATTGTAATTAAAGAGATTTACTTGACTTGAGATTTTATTAGTTACCATTACTTTCCCAGGCCTGGAAAACACCACTGTAAAACCTCCAGGTTTTCCATGGCCATGAGAGCCAACAATCCCAAGTCGTAGAACTGACCCCATTAATAACAACACCACCCATAAATATCTAGGATGACAATGAGCCAGAGTGGATTGGGTTCACACGGATTTTATTTGCATCTTTAGAAAACCAGTTTGTGTGGATAGACTCCGTTAGAGAGGGAGAATGTGGAGCGCAGATATCCCTTCAGCTGGGGAACCTTCTTAATCAGAGGAAGCAGCTGAGAGTCCACAGCCTTCTGATCCTCCTTACGCTGCTCCGTCAACTGGTACTTCTGCACACCGCAAAATAAAGTGCATTAGATACGATACTTGACTTCTAGAAATTGGTACAAAAGTAAAGCAAATGGTTTACCTCCTTCTCCGTGTCAAAGATCTCTCCCTCCTGGTGCTTGGGCTTCCTCAGCTTCTTCTTCTTGAAGTAAGCATCATTCAGTGTTTTGGGGAGCTTCATGCCAGAGATGTCCACCTTGGTGGCTGTGGCGATGCAGAACTTCTGGTGCGCTCTACGCAGGGGCACTCTGTTCAGGGCTAGAGGACCTGAGGGAAGACAGAGATGGCGGTTCATTATTCACTCCCTTGCATGATGACAAACACCGCCTGGAGCGTCACAGAAGATCCGGCTTACCAGTAACGAGGAGGAGACCGGTGTCCAGCTGCTTGAGGAAGACCACACGCTGCAGAGAGGAAGAGATTCACTATTAATGTTACAGTAGATGAATAAAATAAACAGATCCTGATGTTTGTTTCAGTCCTGCTCTGAACCTCCGGCATTGTGAATATCAAGTGCACCTGATTTCTGCAGAGGAGTTCAGATGTTCAGCTAGCAGAAGTGTTTGTGTGGGAGAAGAGAATGTGAGCGGGTCGCCGTTGTTTTACAGGTCATTTTGCATGTAGGAGCTTTTTACTCAAGGGTGTGTTGGTGTAAATGTGCCATTTAAACGGCAACACCTCAACTATTTTAGTTAGAGCAGTCGTTAACAAGCAGATGACTTCAAATGATTTAAAATAAAGTTGTATCAAAACTAAAGAAATATTCTGGGTTCAATACCAGAAGCTTCTTTAAAAAATAAAAAGCAAAAATCTGGGTTACAATGGAAGCCAATGGGCCCAATCTGTAAACGTTAATATGCTCGGTTTTAAAAGTATAGCCACATGATGTAACATTATGCACTTCTGAGACCGTCAATCCGCGCATCTGATCACGTGACTCGTTGTGTATGACACTGCGGAGACTCACGCTACTCTCCACGATCCACACACAACATGTGACTCTACCCTCCCTAGCAACCGGGCCAATTTGGTAGCTTAGAAGACCCGACTGGAAACCTGTCATGAGGAATCAAATGTTCCTTGATATTTTGACATAAGAGATATTTCTACTATAAAAACATACTGTAAATGTCAGAACTTATAACTTAATCCCCAATGCAATAAAAGTATTTATTGAAACATAGCTGCAAAAACATCTGGTTCTCTACTTCCGCCACTACCCATGTCATTTTCAGGCCCAATAATTCAATGAGAGAGAGATACAAACGAAGCGCTAGTAGACGGGTCCAAGGGTGCATAAGTGCTTGTTCGTATTGTAAACAGACAGACAGACACAGAGAGAGAGAGGTCAAACCGGCCTAGTGTGCCCTAACTATTCCTGAACACCAACTCTAGTCCCCCCATCTGGACTATTTTGAGTATAAACATGCAAAAATCCCGAAGAAATACTCAAACCAGTCCTTCTGGCACCAACAATCACGCCACAGTGATGGTTGACGTGAACATTAACTCCTAGCTAATTAGCTCCTGACCCGTATCTGCCTGATTATATGCACTGCTGCCACATGATTGGCTGATCAGATAACTGCATGGATGATTGTTGGTGCAAGATGGGCTGGTTTGAGTATTTCTGGGATTTTCACACAAAACAGTCTCTAGAATTTACTCCGAATGGAGCCAAAAAAAAAAACAGCCAGTCAGCGGCAGTTCTTGTTGATGAGAGGTCCACAGAGACTGGTTTGAAGTCTACGGTAACTCGGATAACCACTCTGTACAATTGTGTTGAGAATAATATAATCCCTGAATGCTGTTCTGAGATGCGGTTTGGCGCTGTTTTGGCGGCACGAGGGGGACCGACACAATATTAGGCAGGTGGTTTTAATGTTGTGGCTGATCGGTGCATATATAAAAGGTGTCATGAATACATTTAAATACCCCTTTAAATGTAAATCCCAATAATATATGATATAATGACCAGTGCACAACTGGTCCCACGACTTCTCCTGGCCTTGAAAACAATCTTAAAATTCCTTGATATTTGCAGGTTTTCCATACCTGTGAAAATCGTGCCACTTTAAGACAATTTGGCTACAAAATGCTCAGAGGTTTGAAAACAGAAGTGTGTTGGTATCCAAAATAACAGTTTAATATCTCGAATTCTCGTGTGCACTCGCTGATGCGCTAACGTCACGCTTCCCGTCAGCTGATGGCAGGGAGTGCTTTTTTAAAAGTGAATAAATGGCATAATAAGGACCTGACAGAGCTCAATCTTCTTAATCTTAATTTGTGATCTGTTGAAAACAGTCATACATATGACTGGGGCGGCATCAGGGTAAGTGGTAGAGAGAATTAAAATGTTTGGGTGACCTATTACTTCAATTCAGATTCCCAATATCGGTTCTCACATTGGTACCTTTTTTTGTGCCCCGTATTATGATTGGCGAGATTTCGTCATTGTGCAGCTTGCTGCAGTTTATAGCGCATCTTAAGTACCTTGCCGCGGTGGCGTCCGGTCAACAGGATCAGCACGGTTCCAGGGGTGATGGACTTGCGGAGCTTCCTCCTGTGATGGGCGAAGGGCTTGATACCGTGACTCAACAGCTTGCGGGGCACATCGTCTGTGGGGTAATAACGGGGCTGGACACAGAACACAGGAAACAGAAACATGAGAAATGAACATAACTTCGTTCCATGCAGACTTTTCCAGTCGAGTATCCCAATACAATCATCTGACCGTATAAGTGCAGTAAAACATTTGCAGTATTCTGTCAAAAACAAACTTAGTGTTTGACTCACCAACTTGCGCAGTTTGACCACACGAGTGCCTCCATTTTTGTCTCCACCGACGGTTTTGGTGATGGTGGTGGGGGCTCTCTCTTTTGGTTTCTTCTCCACGAGTTTCTTCTCTATCTGAAAAATCAACACGGATCTTTAAAACACTTGGACTGAGATTTCCTTCAACCATTCTCATTTGGTTCAGATGATCCAAACACTCACCTTCGTTACAGAGGCTTGAGTCTTCCTCTTGTACAAGGCCCGGCGAGCGAACATGGTAGAACGAGAGTAGCGGCCGATGCCCCTGGCCAGGACCGGGTTACGGCTTCCATGATGATGCTTACGGACCCTCTTTTTCTTATCGCCCTCGGCCATCTGAGAAATAAAACAAATGATTTATTACAACATGCACTAGTAAACAAATAGCCATTATTTACTGAAGCAAACTAGTAAAGGAAGGTATAATTCTCAACAGACAATTTAAGTCTAGTCAAACACCTTTAAGAATAGTCCATAAGTTATTCCAATCATGTAGTAATTAACGTGTATAACTGTTGCTTATAGACTGGTAATAACGCATGCAGTACACATGAACAAATGACAGGACATAGATCACAGTAGGGTACATAATAACTCAGTCTATTATTATATCCAACATATATTCATAATAAAACTAGCATGAGGCTGCCCTCCTGTAGCACAGCTAACATGCTAAAGCGCACACAATAACACACGTCCTATTAGAGCACAATCCAACACTTGTTTTCTCATGACAAACCATCGTATATCATTTTAAGGACTTTAATATGTAAACAAAACACACAGATGCCCGTTTCATCACGTAAACCCGCTGTCGGGCCTTACCGAGTACTGTACAGGCTTAAAAAACACACAACAGTCACAAATATTGGCTGATCCTTGCGATATATCTGTAATAATGTGTTCTTATACAATCTAGAGTGCGATATAAAGTGTAGATTAATCAGATTAATGTAGATTGTGTTTGGAGGAACAGACATGGACGCCACAATTACCTTCAGTTAGAAAAAAAAAGACCAACATCCGGGCATTTGACGTATATATAGTCGTGACGTATAGACCTCACGTTTCTCCTTCCGTCATTTTCTTCTGGTGTTAAAGGAACATGCGCTTATTTTATTGCCACGTGGATCAAGAGCGCCGCTGATTGGCCGAGTAATGTAAATACTTCAAAACTTTTGTAACGTTGTGGCTTTAGTTGTACATTTGTCTGGCCTAGAAACATTCATTTAGACAAAAATATAGCTTCTTAAGAAACTGAAGGCCAGTGCTTTCAAAAAAAAAATATTTTAATGTGAAGTGATATGTCTCACCTGCAGTTTTAAAGAAATGTGCACATGTCGTTGAAAGATTGTAATTAAATATTTATGTGTTTTTTTCGGTCATTTTAACACTTGTGCATCAATCTAAATAAGTTACTCAGAGGTAAGGACCTCTGAGTAAAGAGGACAAAAATGTCCATGTCAAAAAACTGCCATAATAAAATTAGATATTAATATTATTTCCCACTTTCACTGACTTATATATTTTAACCAACATCAGTCCTGATCATAACTACCAAATATTAATTCATTTTCAGGATTTTAACTCTGCCGGTTTGTTTACATAATGCCACTGTTGTTTTCTTACACACATTTCTCAATACACACATACAAAACACACTCTGACATCCATACAAACACACCCACTCAAGTTTAGCTGCATCATTTATTAAATTGGCCTGCAGTGATCTATATAATACAGCAAACAGAAAATAGGCATGTAAAAAGCCTGTATTCACTCCATAGGCTAAACATGAGGAAAATGGCGCCATCTGGTGGAAAATATAAAAAATATTTTTTTGAAGTTAGTGCTCCGAAGTGAAAGAACATTTTTGTCATGAAGGTCCTGAGTGTAACTATTTTGTGCACACAGTGTATTATAGATGTATCTTTGGCAAGATTTATGGCGTTGGCATTAACCCTGCCAAAATAATCGAAAAAACTAAACAAAAACAAAATCTTTTCACCGTATACTTAAAGGAGCTATAATCACTTTATTTAAATACCACAAATATAATGCCCCTATTGCCTGACAGATATCTCTAAAAAATCAGAAAAAGCTATCTTTTTGTCAATCATAGTGCACGTTCAAAATTGCTTCAATTTTGGGGGTTTTGGAGAGAAGGCGTGTGTTTGAAGGGTTAGATTACCTATAACCATCGCTTTTAGCACCTTTAAACCCATATAGAGCGCAACAGTTCCCCGCCCACTTATTCAGCGTCTGGGTTCCGGAAGTATTTTCCCCATTAATTTTTTCCAGACTTTCAACAAACAAAAAAAACGAAATTAAAGAGCCGTAAAGCATGAACCAAACCAACCATCTCCGATGTAAATCGTAACCTTACAGACTTTATTTATCTATAAGTATTTGGAAATCCCTCAGAAATTCAAAGTTTCAAGACTGTGATTTCACCGTCTTGCACGAGGGAACGAACTACAATCCCATGAAGCATTGCGAACGACATGAGCGAATATTAAACTATGGAAATATATAAAAATACAAATTTTATATTGTTGATTATAAGTATAGATACAATATAGTATATGTTTATTGCAAAATATTCCGATATACACAAATATGTAAGTGCAGGGAAACCGACTCGGTTGCGTCATTCAGAGGGCGTCACTGAAGTGGGCGGTCACTTCCGGTCTAATGTCGCGGGCATTCTTGGCCACGGTTCTCTGATTGGTGGATCTTTCACTGCTGTACTATGGGTACTGTAGTTGTTGACCATGAATTCTGCTATTAAAGCCAAGGTACATTTTAAGCAATTAAGTTGAAATAACGCAGACGGATGGCTTCCAAAGAAGCATATACCACAGACTAACAACCTGAGAGCTCACAGTTGGGCTGTCTGTAAAAGTGTATAAGTTATTGATAAAAATCAATTAGTCTATGGAAAAATGAATAGGATTTTTACTTCCGGAACCCGACTGTTGCGCTCTATTAGCATCACTTTTAATCTCGGGTCAGATATTTGTAAGTGTTTTAGCGCCATTTTAAAACTGGGTTAAAACACTAAGTTTGTAACATCGCTTTTGTGGTGCCAACTTTGAATTTTGGTGCCAAAGTATACAGTATGAATAACTTACCAGGGGTAAAGTTGGTACAATGTGAAACATGGAACAAGACGGCGTTATGAGGAATAGATAAATAAGAGTGTCCGAGGTGATACAAATTAGAAATCTTATATAAATAAATAAATACATATATATATAAAATGTTTGTGAAAAGCATTGGTCTCTGAAAGATTACACGGGATGACATTTTTTACTTTGAGCCCAAAATAAAATATTACAAGTGTGAAATGCCTTCAAGGAAATCAGGAGACTAGAACAAGAACACTAAATTAAGGATGTTCTAAAAGTCACTTATTTAAATGTCTGCAGAGCTCAAAGTACATAGTACAAACAGAATTTGAATTTAGGTCTTTGCTTTTGTGGTGCAGTGCTGTGACCTTTCACCTTAGTGGTCAGCACTGCTTAAATCCAGATGTACCTCTACCTGTATGTGTAAAGCTAGCCAGCTGATAGATAGCTGTGCAGTATGTAAACATCACACCCCTGGCCCAGAGATGTGCACTAGCGACTGATCAAGGGGCTGTAGCCTTTTACCTCCTGCCTCCCATGCCGGAGACCCTGGTTCGAATCCCGCTAGGAGCAGGTTGAGTAGGAGTGGCTACATATGCACATATAAAATATGCATGCCAAAGAAGAAAAAAGATGGAACATTACAGAACAGAGTATCAAACAGCTCATTATTTATTGATATGAAGAGTCAGGACTCAGGGGAGTAAACTGAACAGGATCTCAACTCTACATTTTATTTAGACATGATTCTAAACAAAATAACTTTTAGAAGTCCACAATGAATATTGGAGTTTTTCTACTACATTCTGCTGTAACACAGTGGAGTGAATATATTACAGACCTGAAAAAAGCAAGGAGTGAGAGACACAAAGAGAAAAGGTTAATCCAGAGAGCTGTTAGATTAGGCACAGAGGCAAATGTACAGCAAGGCACATTACATTATTACTGCCTGTAACTAAACATCCCATAAAACCTTCCATCATGTTCTCATGTGTGCCACATAACATGACTACAGGACCATATGATAAGAGGAATAATTATTCATGTGCAAAATAGATGCATCCTTTTAAGCCACATCTGAAGACAAGGCTATTTTTTAATAATTCGGATGGTGTGAATTTATGCTTGATATCTTCTCATTGTGCGTTTTCCAGAATAATGGCAATGCCCTGACCACCACCAATGCACGCAGAGCCCACCGCATACTTTCCACCCCGCCTCCTGAGAACAGAAAATAGAATACGTCACATGACTTCACAATGCATGGTACTTCTCATGGGCTGCCAGATCCTAAAAATAACCATAATGCGTGTCCTTACCTAAGCTCGTGTACAAGGTGAGCTGTGATTCTAGCTCCAGAGGCTCCAAGCGGGTGTCCAAGGGCAATGGCTCCTCCATTAACGTTACTCTTCGCCAGGTCCAGACCTAAAGCTTTAGCCACAGCCAGATACTGAGAAGCAAATGCTTCATTCACCTGACAGAGCAACAGATCAATTACATAACAGACTGACTTATCACATCTTCTCACGGTCACAAATATCATGTTATTGTAATGAAGGACTGTACTGTACCTCCACCAGGTCCATGTCTTTGAGGGAAAGACCAGCCTTCTTCAGGGCCTCTGTGATGGCAGGTACAGGCCCTAGAGAAGATGCCAAATTAATACTTATAATAGTTATTAATAATTTTATTCATAGCTATAGAGCTGTACGAAACTGTAGGTGCATGTTACACTCACCAATTCCCATGATGCTGGGGTCACAGCCGGAGGTGTGATAGGCCACAATTCTAGCCAATGGGGTGAGTTTGTGCTCTTTAAGGGCATCTTCACTGGCTATGACAACAGCAGCTGCACCATCGGACACGCCCTGTGGGAGGAGCCAACAACTAAAACTGTGGGTGAAGCCTACATCATAATAGTCCAAGGGAGCAGTCAACAATATAAAAGACTGTGGGAGGAGTCAACAATATAAAAGACTGTGGGAGGAGTCAACAATATAACAGACTATGGGAGGAGTCAACAATATAAAAGACTGTGGGAGGAGCCAACAATATAAAACACTATGGGAGGAGCCAAAAATATAAAAGACTGTGGGAGGAGTCAACAATATAAAAGACTGTGGGAGGAGTCAACAATATAAAAGACTATGGGAGGAGCCAACAATATAAGAGACTGTGGGAGGAGTCAACAATATAAAAGACTGTGGGAGGAGCCAACAATATAAAAGACTGTGGGAGGAGCCAACAATATAAAAGACTATGGGAGGAGCCAAAAATATAAAATACTGTGGGAGGAGCCAACAATATAAAAGACTGTGGGAGGAGTCAACAATATAAAAGACTATGGGAGGAGTCAACAATATAAAAGACTGTGGGAGGAGTCAAAAATATAACAGACTGTGGGAGGAGTCAAAAATATAAAAGTCTATGGGAGGAGCCAACCATATAAAATACTGTGGGAGGAGTAAACAATGTAAAAGACTGTGGAAGGAGCCAACTACAAAGTCAACAACAAAAAACTATGGGAGGAGTCAACAGCATAAAACAGTGTGGAGGTCAACAACAAGACTGTGGGAGGAGCCAAAACATAAAATACAGTGGGTGGAGTCAACAAAAAAATAGTGTGGAGGTCAACAACAAAAGACTGTTGGAGGAAAATTGAAAATCATCAAAAGCTACCATTGATTTGGAATAGATATACCCACTGAAGCATTGGCAGCAGTGACTGTGCCACCTTTCTTGAAGACAGGTGGCAGTTTTGCCATCTGCTCCAGTGTGGTCTGTGGACGCGGGTGCTCGTCGTGTGTCATTGGCACTTTGCCCTTCTTCGCTTTGACTTCAACAGGTGCAATCTCAGCATTGTAAAAGCCAGCCTCATGAGCTGCAAAAGAGACAGAGAGAGAGACCGTGTGTGAGTGTGTTTGAACAGGATGCAGTTTTGGTCTGTTGTTGTCCAAATATTCACCTGCTTTCCACCTCTGCTGTGTCTGATACGCGTACTGGTCACAGTCGTCTCGTGTGATCTGGTATTTCTCTGCCAGGTTTTCTGCTGTGATGCCCATGGGCAGCTTTATGTGCAGATCAGTCAGTCCTGCCCACAGTGTGTCTTCCAGCTGATTTTATACATGTTCAAATGTTATTCCGGATTCCCAAACCATTTGACAAATGCCTTTCCAGGACTTTACCAGTCTTTTTAGATTTTGCAGTCTCAAAATTGCATTGTAAACCAGCGTCTTCAATCTTACCTTTAAATCAACTCCAAACTTGGTTCCGAAGCGAATGTTCCGGACAGCGTAAGGAGCTTGACTCATGCTCTCTGAGCCACCACACAGAACAATCTCAGATTCTTTAAGACAGATCTCCTACACAATAAACACGCAATACTCATAAACAACTCGTTTGTAGAGATGTGTAAGCCACAGATATATTTTTGGTTTAATCTGGACTCTTACGTGCGCTCCGCTGATTATAGACTGGAATCCTGATCCACAGAGGCGGTTTACAGTCAGTGCTGGTACTGGTATGGGAACACCGCACCGGAGACCCACGTGTCGTGCGATGTAAGGAGCGTCCGCAGAGCTCTGGATGACAGAGAGGCCGCATTCACAAAAATAATTTGAGAAGACCAGGCTTTCTCCAGTATAATATCAGTAAACTAGTGAAGTTCATTTTGGCATGGGTCAGTGGTATCATAATATTGTGATGCCGTGTGAAGTTCTGAGGGAATATTTGTTATAGCAGTAACATATCTACGTAAGATATGTTATAAACAGGTATCCATCTTTAAAGTATACTATTGTGAACATAAAGAACAGTACAGATTTGGTCTTATTTGTTATCTTCATAACATAAAATAGAAGAGTAGTTCAGAGCGGTTAGTCTCTCACCTGCATGACATTACCCATGATGACACTGTTGACTATCTCAGGTGCCACATTACCAGCAGCGAGAGCAGCTTTAGCTGCATGCTCAGCCAGATCTGTAGCACTGTGATCCTTCAGAACACCTCCATATGTGCCAAACGGTGTCCTCTTAGCCGAGACAATAAACACACCTGAACAAGAGCGGAAGAGAGACACCTGGTTAGACTCCAGCGACAGACAGACAGATATTTTTAGTTTTCAGACAGACAGACAGATATTTCTAGTTTTCAGACAGACAGTTAGATAGACAGACAGACAGATAAATATTTTTTGTTTTCAGACAGACAGATAGATAGACAGACAAAGTTATTTTTAGTTTTCAGACAGACAGTTAGATAGACAGACAGACAGATAAATATTTTTTGTTTTCAGACAGATAGACAGAAAGTTATTTCTAGTTTTCAGACAGACAGTTAGATAGACAGACAGAAAGACAGACATTTTTAGTTTTCAGACAGACAGTTAGATAGACATTCAGAAAGACAGACATTTTTAGTTTTCAGACAGACAGACAATCAGAAAGATAGATATTTGTAGTTTTCAGACAGACAGTTAGATAGACAGACAGACAGATAAATATTTTTTGTTTTCAGACAGACAGATAGATAGACAGACAAAGTTATTTTTAGTTTTCAGACAGACAGTTAGATAGACAGACAGACAGATAAATATTTTTTGTTTTCAGACAGATAGACAGAAAGTTATTTCTAGTTTTCAGACAGACAGTTAGATAGACAGACAGAAAGACAGACATTTTTAGTTTTCAGACAGACAGACAGACAATCAGAAAGATAGATATTTGTAGTTTTCAGATAGACAGTTAGATAGACAGACAGAAAGTTATTTCTAGTTTTCAGACAGACAGTTAGACAGACAGACAGCCAGACAGTTATTTTTAGTTTTCAGACAGACAGACAGTCAGAAAGACAGATATTTTAGTTCAGACAGACAGTTAGATAGATAGACAGAAAGACAGATATTTCTAGTTTTCAGACAGACAGTTAGATAGACAGACAGAAAGTTATTTCTAGTTTTCAGACAGACAGTTAGATAGACAGACAGACAGAAAGTTATTTTTAGTTTTCAGACAGATAGTTAGACAGACAGACAGATAGATATTTTTAGCTTTCAGACAGACAGTTAGATAGACAGAGACAGACATTTTTAGTTTTCAGACAGACAGTTAGATAGACAGATATTTTTAGTTTTCAGACAGACAGTTAGATAGACAGACAGACAGATAGATATTTTTAGTTTTCAGACAGACAGTTAGATAGACAGACAAAGTTATTTTTAGTTCAGACAGACAATTAGATAGACAGACAGACAGATATTTTTAGTTTTCAGACAGCCAGTTAGATAGACAAAGTTATTTTTAGTTTTCAGACAGACAGTTAGATAGACAGACAGATAGATATTTTTAGTTTTCAGACAGACAGTTAGACAGACAGACAGACAGATAGATATTTTTAGTTTTCAGACAGACAGTTAGACAGACAGACAGATAGATATTTTTAGTTTTCAGACAGACAGTTAGATAGACAGACAGTCAGAAAGACAGATATTTTTAGTTTTCAGACAGACAGTTAAATAGATAGACATTTTTAGTTTTCAGACAGACAGTTAGACAGACAGACAGACAGATAGATATTTTTAGTTTTCAGACAGACAGTTAGATAGACAGACAGTCAGAAAGACAGATATTTTTAGTTTTCAGACAGACAGTTAAATAGATAGACATTTTTAGTTTTCAGACAGACAGACAGTTAGATAGACAGACAGACAGACAGTTAGATAGACAGACAGACAGTTAGATAGATAGATATTTTAGAAACTTGTTAAAAGATTGCATTACGAAAAAAATATACACAGTTTACACATTATTCTCGGTATACATTAAAACAATTACAAGAAATTAGAAAGAATAAACATTGAACACAAGAGTGTATAATGCGTGTCAATGAAATCACCTTTGACCTACTTCTGTCAGTCATCGTGACATTAATCGGAACTGTGTGATCTTGATGCAGGAGTTTCTTACAGTAAAGTTAATCTGTTTTTATTTGTTTAGTTCATATTTTAATTCACAATGAAGATTCAAGATGATTCGGTCATTTTGCCAGAGACAACAACATATTCTGTTTAGTAAAGAGCATCAGGATCATGCATCAATTAACACGATTTTAGAGCTGGATTTTAAACAATACAAAATAAAAACCGTAAATAAACTCAAACAGCTCATAAACAGACACTGAAGTTCAAGTGCAGGCAGCTTAAAATAAAAACTCTCTCCCGAGTCCTGAACATGAGGTTAATTTAAATATCATGTATTTGAATTTAAAATATATAAAGTTTACTTACCTCTTAAGAGAGACATGATAGTGATTTTGATATGGACGGTTTGAGCTCCGGATAGACGCGCAACACGACTGAACTTTCACCCAGATAATCTCTTCTTCTTCTCTTGTTTTTTGGCGGTTGGCAAAGCAGCTTTTGGCGCATTAGCGCCCCCAACGGAACTGGAGAGTGGAACTACAATGCGGAAGGACAGCTCTGACTTTGAATGTATTTCACGATTTATCTACCTAGCTTACTCGATGTCACTCCCCAAAAATGCAATAAAAGCTATAAACCAGGCAAACTTAAATTATATATGGAAAAGCAAAACACACTACATTAGGAAAGGAATTATGGTGAGCTTGATGAAGGAGGTCTGAAAGTCATTGATATCGAGTGTACTAATGGTACTATCAAAACGAATCGTCTTAGATTCTTTGTGAAAAATGAAAACAGCTTTTGGGTCCATAACAACATTATTATGAAACTAGGGGGCATCAACCTCCTTCTTAGCTGTGATTATGACCTACAAATCTCCCTGTCGAGTTATCAGATTTTCATCAGCAGGTATTATTATATTGGACAATGATTTACAAGCACAATTTTAGCCCTCATAACATCCCGTTGTGGAAGTGTAGATATGTGGTATTTAGGAACAAGTCTTTATTCTACAACAGTCGGTACGAGAGAGGAATATGGTCTGTGATGCACCTTTTGGAAAATACAGGAATCATTAAACCTTTTGAGACTTTTTGTTTAAAATGTAAGATAAATGACTGAAAACAGTATGATATTATCAAAGCAATCCCACAATCTATAATTCAAATGTCTTATAGTTTATGTCAAAGTAATGTAACTCCTTATCTTCCTAAACTCTTGCTGAACGGACTAGCTCTTACTAACCTGAAACTGCCGAACATCACAATCCGGAAAGCTTTTGTTAATTAATTATATCCATTTACTTATTTTACATTTTCCAATATTTTTCTAATAATGAGGTTTAGAACTTGAGAACAAAATATTTTACATTTCCAGTCGTACCAAAAGCAAAGGAAGTCCAGTTTAAAACTCTTAATGGATTATTTCCTTCTGGAGAGTTTTTAAGATGCAGATTTGGTCTCGATCAGAACAGTTGCTCATTTTGTGATGAACAAATTGAAACGACAGAACACTTATTTAATGAATGTAAATGTATTAATGCCTTCTGGGAAGATTTACATTATTGATTATTTCCTAAATTTGACAATTTCTCTGTATTAACAAAAAAAAAAAAAAAAAAAAAAATGTGATATTTGGTATATTTGCTAAAACACACATAATTATTAATCTTGGGAAATTGTTTTTACATAAAAATAGATTAATTAAAACAGAACTTTTATACATTTCACAAGGAGCGATGCCATTATTTCATATCACTGATGTCAATGAAGAAGAAGGTTACCTTGTAACTTTATAGAAGAACTTAAACTTGCTGAGAGTTTCTTTAGTTTTTTATGTATTTATGTACTTTAGTTTCTCATCCTTTATGCTTGTCTGTTGTCTGGATAAGAAATGTTTGCTATTGTACCAGGTCATTTATGTTTGTAATGTACCTTTCTTACTGGTCAATAAAAGTAAAAATGTCTCCTTCAGTATTACAGACTCTCTGGTAATGTTGAATGTCTGACTGTAGAGCGCCCTCAGCTGGTCAAACTACACATAACACTTACATTCACTACAGAAACTTCATGGGATCACATGACTCATGTTAGAAAACATGGTACTTTTAATAGTGTTGCAAATATCTGCAGTTAACAGAGTTAAAGGAATATTCCGGGTTCAATACAAGTTAAGCTCGATCAACAGTGTTTAGCATAATGTTGATAACCACGAAAAATTATAAGATTTACATTTCTGCATTTAAACCGTCCAAAATTTGGCCACATTCACTTCCATTGCAAGTGCTTCAATGTAGAGGTCGAGCGATGGTAGATTTTGCTGATACCGATGACTAAGTTGATGAAAAAGGCTGATAGCCTTAATTAATCGGCCAAAAGTGTTTTTGTTTTTTTTATCGATTTCTAGAATGATCAAAGAGTTCTTAGTCTTTCCTTACTATGAATGAAACATACATTGAAGCTACAAGAGTCCAAAATGAATCAAATCCCAAAAGCAGTTTATTGTGCAGCCAACCTTCCAATTATACCCAGGAAATTAAGATTTGGTGCATAATGTGAGACTTTTAACTACAAACAAGCCTGTAAAATTAGTAAGTTTTCCCACGACTGTCGCAGCGTAATGGCTTCTTGAATCAACTTCCAACAACAACGTTTGTGGTTGGTCGCATATGGCGGATATCCCGCCCATTTGGCGCCTCGCATGATCCCTATTGGATGAGTTTTCTAATCCATGATGATGTTGCTTCTTGTAATTGGTCAATTTGTTCTCAATCAGGAAGTACCTTTTTAGCGGCTCATGCTAGAGTTTTTGTTAGCCAGAAGAGGACGCAAATTTAAACAAATCTTTTGAAATCTGAAATGTGACACATGACAAACATGACAAAAAATACAAGTGTACAGATTAAATAATGTAGGCCTATATTAAAAAAGTAAATGGAAAAATATCAGGTAAAAAAGCATAAAATATTGTCCATCGACATTTACTATTTACAAATAATAAAATACTTATTTTCTATTATTTTGTTCATTCCATAAAACCCCCAAAATACATCCTTAAACAACAGAGAAAAAAAAATGTATTAATCAAATTTAAATAGTAATTTTGTTGTTTAACATCTATGAAATAATGTAAACAACACTTATCTTTCTTTATTAGTTATTATGTATTTAAAAGGGTTAGCAGAGCGTTACAACAAAATAATCATTTAAAAATAATTTGAAATCTGAACAAATGAAATTATAAAACATTGTAAGAACGACTGTACATATAGTAAATATCTACACAATGTATTTCCTCTTTGAGGACCTTTCTTGGGAAAATAAGTGTTTGAGAGTGCTTGAACTGCTTTGGCACAAAACACATGATCCATCTGTGTCACTAATTCATTTCTTCATCGCATAAATGTGATTGACAGAAAAATAGTGATGCTGAAATTATTAAACCTCTTAAAACAGAGACTGTTGGAATATGGCTGTAAACTCAGCTGTTGTTTAATCAGATGAGAGAGTTAGCTGTCCTGACAGATATTAGGAGTTCATTCCACCAATGAGACGCAAGGATGAAGATGTTTCTGGACCTGGTCAAACCGGAACCCTTTTATGGCGGGACAAGGAAACCAAGAGTGACTCATAATAAACAGGAGCCCCTATATCAGGCTGAAAGAAGTATCTACCTCACAAGACTGTTGTCAATACAAAACAGTCTAAAAATAGTTGTAAGAACACTGACAGGTTGGGTCCAGCATTGACAGGCCTGTGCAAATATGTCCACTTAAAAAGATGTCATCATTCATGTTGCCATTTTTAACGTTTATTGTGTGTGTATGTAAACTTATAAAGGAAAATATTCTACAGTTTAAATCCAGATGAATACTTACCTGAACAGGTAGAAATGAATGATTTGAAGTTAATCAAAAAATCTCATATAAATGGACAGTTTCTTGAAATTAGTTTCATAGAAATAATAAAAAGCGGACTGAAATAGGCCAGACATTTCCATTCTGAGAATTCAGATTTGTGTTAAAGCTTGAGGCCGCTGAATTCTTAGAATAATCTCACCTGTTCAAATAAATGAGATCTGGCAGCCAAATTACAGTTAGCAGCAAACACACAACAAGGGCCCTTCATTCCACTCACACTAATATGTCATGAATTATTGTAACTGAGATAACAGTTAAAATACTGTGTTGATATCGAAGACGTATTAAAGACGCCTTGACAACATTTGAGTTCATTGTAAACACTGAGATGTATTCTAAAGTGTAAACTAAAGGAAGTTTCTCAAGAAAACTTTTCAATGTTGAGCCTGACACAGCACCTCCTCCTGTGAAGCAAGTGCCATCTCCTTTCCCCGAACGTGACATATGTCCCGGGCCGCCTGAACTGCGGAGCACCTGGGAGCGATGGCGGGGGAATGGAGACTTCACTCTCAGATGGTTCTGAGGATTTGGGAAGTATTCAGCAAAGCAAAAGTCGACATATGTGACTCCGGGGAGATCGCCCACTGTCCCCTCTAATACTCCATGTCCCAATCCCTGCTGGGGGTGGACACCATGGCCCACAAATGTCCTGAAAAACACAAGTATGCATTTCTACGGTTTGGTTGGTTGCGCCGAATTGGCCCAATCAATCCTGTTTTTTTGGAGATGATGGAGATACTGGACAGCCCTCCATGGGAAATACTGCTGAGGAGGGACCACCTCTCTCCAGCACAGGGCATGATTTGGCATGCCTAGCTGGAGTGATGGAACCTACACGTGTGGTCCCTGTATCAATGTATCATCAATGTAGCTATTCTTTTGTCTTTACCTCGTCAGTGTGCCAGAGGGTGCCCCGTCCATGAGAAAGAAGGTCCTTCCTCATGGGAATTTTCCAGGGAGGGGCTGTCGCAAGGAGTGCCAGATCCGAGAACCAAGTTCTTGTGGGCCAATAGGGGGCCACTAGAGTTACTTGTTCACCCGTGCAAGTAGGCCCACTGGGGGAAATGCATAATTGCGCAGCCCCCGGGGCAGCTGTGTGCCAGCACGTTTATCCCGAGGGGAGCCTCCACTAGGGAGTACCAGAGCAGGCAGTGGGAGGTCTCTCGGGAAGCAAACAGGTTTACCTGTGCTTTGCCGAACCGCTCCCAAATCTGCTGGACTGCCTGGGGGTGGAGCCCCCACTCTCCACTGTGCATGCCCTGTCGTGACAGCATGTCCGCTGCCGTGTTGAGGTTGCCCAGGATATGAGTGGGGCACACCGACCTGAGTCGCTGCTGGCTTCAAAGTAGTAGATTGCTGGCGAGTTGCGATATGTGATGAGAGTGCACGCCGCCTTGGCGATTTATGTGCGCTATCGTGGTGGTGCTGTCTGAACGAATCAAGACATGCTTGAGAAACCACTGCAGGGCAAGAATTACAGCCAGTAACTCTAGGCAGTTGATGTGCCAACCCAGCCGGGGCCCCATCCAAGGAGCTGACGGCTTCTTGCCCGTTGCACATTGCGCCCCAACCCTGTTTGGAGGCGTCTGTGGTGACCAGAATGCGTCAGGACACCTGCTGTAGGGGGACTCCTGTCCACAGAAAACAGAGGTCTGTCTAAGGGTTGGATGTCTGGCAGCAGAAAGAGGTGATGAACACAGGGTATGTGCCACGGCACCATGCCCATCTCGGGACTCGAGTCTGAAGCCAGTGCTGAAGCTCATATGCATCAACCCGAGCGGCGCGGCCGCCACTGAGGATGTCATATGCCCCAGAAGCATCTGGAACCGCCGCAGTGGAACCGCTGTGCCTTGTCTGGACGAACTTAGGCAGTTCAGCACCGGCTGTGTGCGCTCGTTTGTGAGGCGCGCTGTCGTTGAGACTGAGTCTAACTCCATGCCGATAAAAGAGATGCTCTGAACCGGGGAGAGCTTGCTCTTTTCCCAGTTGACCATGTTTAATTCTTGCTTCGTGTTTGCCGTGTTGTTGATGATTAGCGATCTATATGAGTGTTATTTTATCATGTTTAATGAGAGGATTATAACCGCCAGAATGGCTGCTCATATTTGACTGTTTACAACATTTATTCCATTTAAGTGTATTATTTATCTGTAAAATAATACATTCCACATTTCGTTATTATTACAGTTTTGTATTAATGATACAGTATAATGTTCATGTCTTATTTATATTTCTTTGTTCTCTTATACCACATTGTACTGTACAAAAGTTGTTGTTATTGAGGTTGTAATTTACAGTTTTGTCTATAGAAGTTCAGATTATCTGTATTCGTTTACATTTATCCTATTTATTTCAGAAACTACCTCAGACACACATTTGATTTGTGTATATGGTTAAAACTGCACAAATAAAAGGCCAAGACCTATCTGATGACTCCGACTCCCTTACCTCAAGGAGATGTGCCCTATCAACAGTTTAATTAAGATGCAGTTGACCACAGATTTTAAACTGGGCACACTTTTTTAACTGTTGCACTTCATTTAGTAGTTCAATAAAATCAGCAGATAGACAATTAAATAATAGAAGTCAGATGAATCATAATCGGTTGTTACATGAGATAAAGAAATGGTAAAATAAAAACGGCACTTGTGTTTATTGTTGATTTGTCTGTCTTTGATTTGCCTTTAAGAAAACCTGATGTCAGCAGTTCTTCAGTGCCAACCTGGAATGCTTTGGGGTCGAAAGTCGGAAGCAATTACAAATGAAAAGTTTCCGAGGTGTTTCGAACACAGCATTAGTTAAGGGGGTGCTGCTGTCCATGTGCTGAAAAAAACTGATCTTTACCAGAAACCAAGAGTTGTTTTATGTTGTATTGTTACAAATATATTTCTGAGGCATAACACACCTGCAGACAGAAACAATGTCATTATGTCAACCTGAGTGGGAGGAGCCAAAGCACTACAGCAACAACACTAAACCTCAGAGAAAAATACAAGAGGTCAGATAAGTTTGGCTTATAGTCACTGCTATCTGTAATCTAGATACATAGACAATCTGATCATACATGTGGTGTATTTTATTGGCTCCAACTGGGGAGTTAAGAAATCTTACAACTACCTTACAAAGTTTTGGCCTTGATCGAAGATATATTTATCCAGTCATATAGAGTCGAGGACACTTTTGACGGGTCAGTGTGCGATCAGACGCCCGACCGGCCATATATGCACGAACACCCCTCGCGCACCGATGTGCCTCTTTCCGCGTGACTCTCATTGAAAATGAACTCGATACTCGTGAAAGTGAACGTTCTAAACACTTGCTAGTGTGTAACGGCCTTTAGAACGTTCGCTTTCACGCATCCAGTGAAGACAGCTTCAAGCCGGCAACATTGATTATGAGAGACAATCCACCAGAACTCAAGTAAAAGAGGATGCGGTCAGTCTATTACTGCTCATATGTGGCTGTTGTTTGTGTGTTGGATGTTAAGTATCCTACTTCAATAAAGACTAAACGTGATCAATTATCTGAGAAGCGTGACATGACCCAAAACAATATCAATTATCTTATTTCAAATAAAAGCAATTGTCTAAGTACATTTTCTTACAGGAATATGATGATTATCATGTGAGCTATTTTGTGTGCGACAAAATGAAGTTTATTTTGATTTGGAGATTATTAGTTTATTCTGACAGATTTGATTGGGTGGACCAGTGCTGCTCGTCATAGTAACATCATTACATTTGTGCATAACTTTATAAACATTTGTAATTGACCTCCCTGGACATGTTAATTAAATATATAATTAACATATTTTTGCAATAGTTTGTGCAGAACTATTGTGTATTTCTTTTACACAATCAGTGCTTCAGTGGCGGAGCTAGGGGGTGGCCAGAGGTGACCATGGCCACCATGGACCGTAGCCTGGCCACCCCATTGGTCACCCCACTCGCAACTGCCACTTTGGCCATTTTTTGTCTTGGGCACAATTTAGTTTTTAGAGGTGGAACTGTCTGTGTACAACCGCAACACACAGGAGTCTTTAACATGTGCGTGCAACAAGGTCGCCTCACCTCTCTGTCCCAGGTGTCACTTCTTATTGCGGAGCACCAAACAAGGAGACTTGTGGAACCTGCGCATTAGGGACATTCACCAAACAAGAGGTCTGCTCTTTATTCCTAGAGGTGATAACAGTGGCAGAAATGTGATGCTGCACAACACATGGTGTCTTTGTGTCTCAGAAAGGAAGAGGAGACGATGAGAAAAGTCATTGACATTTTTCTGCTCTCTCTGATTTTATTTGACCTATTCATCCATTTATATTTATATTTTATACATTATTATTATCATTATTATAATTATTAAGAATTTATCTGAACATGTATATTAATGCAATGTCATTATTATTTCATAGTTTCTGTACTTGTAGAACACTATAAAGTCAAGAATGTTTGAAGGTGAATTTCATTTGGTTATTTGCTAAGGGTTAGTGTCAGTCTCAGACAGCAGGAAATGACCACAGACCGTTCAGCCAATAGTCTATTTCTAAAACACACAACTAATATTTCTCTGGCACATGTAGGTGGCAGAACGCATGTCTACACAGAAGTATGTTGGCATGAAGCCCCTTCCCTAACTAGTACTTTTGTGTCACACTTTCCTTAGTCCGGTTGCTTAATGAGAGAGAGATCATATGTAGTTGTGTTAAAAGTTGAGTAGCGGTGGATAATTATTCTGTTGCACAGCATTGAGGAATTGATGATGTGGGTTGACCAATCAGTGACCACCAACATGTGCAAGTCAAATATGGATCTGTTTTCTACCCATGAACAATTTTGAAAAACAAACTATCAAAGCATACATGGCTGTTCTCTCTACCTGTATCTTTGGTCTTCAGCAGTCAACACACGTGAACGAACAGCATCAGGTGGAGATTGTGCATCGGTGCTCTGCTGCTTTTCCTGCAGTTCCCGGATGTTGAATTTCCATCTGAATTTGAGGAAGTCAGTTTTGTTAAGTGAAATAGAACGGGCTGAATTTTACCCACTGAAAAATCGAAATGAACTGAATATTTGGAAACGAAATTTGGAAGGTGAATATTTATTGTATAATTTTTAATAATTAAATGAGTTGTGAAATGTTTCCAAATGAAATATTCACTGCTTAAAAATACAACCATGTTAAATTTAAGCCTCCCAAAATGCAAACACTGTAAATTCAACACATTTAAATGCAAGCGCTGATAATACAATGCATTTATTCTTTCGATTAGAGCAATTTAAAATAACTCTTTTATGCTTCAAAGAGTTTAGTCATGAATTTAGCTGTATAGACGGACGCCTGGTGAAACCGGAAGTCACTCGCTAAACTAAAAATCAAACATGGAGTCTTTTGCAACTATATTCCACCTCTTTTTTTCTTCATTCTCTTCTTCTTCTTCTTCTTCTTCTTCTTCTTCTTCTTCTTCTTCTTCTTCTTCTTCTCTGGGTTTTCACAAATGTCTCCTTTTATAGATGACAATGTCAGGATGTTTGTGCAGATATTAATATGATGCCACTAGACAACCTGACACATGAATTTGAGAATATTGCTTTATTTAGTTTCTGTGTCGACTGTTTTGACAGCATGAACCTTTAAAATAAAGTATTTATCAGATGGATATGTTAATGGTTTTAAGAATATGTTTGTGCAGCATCATTATGAGGTCTCTCCATAGACATGATGATTTTTATACTGTATGATTCTGTCCCCTAAACCTCACAAAAAACTTTCTGCATTTTTACATTTTCAATTAAACATTGTTTATTGTGTTTTTTAAGCCATTTGATTTATGGGGACACTAGAAATGTCCTCATGAACCACATTTATAGCAGAATACTCTTTTAATGACCAGTTTATAACCTAAAGAAAATGTCCTCATAAACCACATAAACCTGCCCAATGTTACGAATGGAGGCAGCGAAGGCAGACGAGGAGAGTGGATCTAAATGCAACTTACTTTATTAAATAAATAAATGAATAAACACAAAAGAAACAACCACAATGGGAAAACAGGAAACTAAACACAATGAAATAAAACTGAGAACTCGGGCAGGGAACACATACCAGGCATGACAACATTCAACGATTGACAGAGGGGAGTGAAAACAACCGGGTAAAAATACATGGACATGGGAAAACGGGAGCCAATGAACAGACAGAACTCAAACAAGATGACAAGGTGATAAACAGAAACCAATGGGAAACTGACGAGGGCAGGTGAAAACAATGAACAGCGAACACGAGGGCTAACAAGAAGACTATGGAGCTACAAGGGTGACAAAAGTGAAAACTAAGGAACTACAAAAGTGACAAAAATGACAAACAAAGGGCAACAGTGAGACTAGACAAGGTATATATAACAGAGCCCTCCCTCAAAGGATCGGATTCCAGACGATCCTAAATAATAAAAAGAAACAAATAAAAGAAGGCACCAGGAGCAGACGGGCAGACCAGGGGGGGCACGAGAGCAAGAAGGCAGTCCAAGGGGGCACAGAGGGCAGGCAGGAAGTCCAAGGGGGCACAGAGGGCAGGCAGGAAGTCCAAGGGGGCACAAAGGGCAGACCGGCAGTCCAAGGGGGGTATAGAGGGGACTGGGTCAGGGGGCCTGGGAGGTGGCCACAGGGCAAGGATAGGTTCAGGAGGCCTGGGAGCTGGCCACAGGGCAAGGACAGGTTCAGGAGGCCTGGGAGCTGGCCACAGGGCAAGGATAGGTTCAGGAGGCCTGGGAGATGGCCACAGGGCAAGGACAGGTTTGGGGGGCCTGGGAGGCAGTCGAAGGACAGGGGCCGGTCCTGGGGGCCAGGAAGTTGACCACGGGATGTGGATTGGCTTGGGGGACCTGGGAGGTGGCCGCAGGATAGGGACCGGTCCGGGGGGGCGGAGCCGTAGAAGGCGTAGCCGGGGGAGGCCTTGGAGCCGTGGGGGGGCGGAGAAGCCGTAGGAGGCGGAGCTGAGGGAAGCCCTGGAGGCTCAGGAGGCGGAGCTGCGGGAGGCCCAGGAGGCGGAGCCGAGGGAGGCTCAGGAGGTGGAGCTGAAGGAGGTTCTGGAGGTTCAGAAGGCGGAGCTGAGGGAGGCTCTGGAGGCTCAAGAGGCGGAGCTGAGGGAGGCTCTGGAGGCTCAGGGGGCGGAGCCATGGGAGGCTCAGGAGGCAGAGCAGAGGGGGGCTCGGGAGGCGGAGACCTGGAAGGTTCAGGAGGCGGAGCCGAGGGAGGTAGCGCCATAGGAGGCTCTAGAGGCGGAGACCTGGAAGGCTCTGACGGCGGAGCCGATGGAGGTGGCGCCGTAGGAGGCTCTAGAGGCGGAGGCCTGGAAGGCTCTGGAGGTGGAGCCGAGGGAGGCTCAGGAGACGGAACTGAGGAAGGCTCAGGAGGGGGAGCCGAGGAAGTCTCAGGAGGCGGAGCCGAGGAAGGGGGCGCCGTAGGAGGCTTTAGGGGCGGAGACCTGGAAGGCTCTGGAGGCGGAGCCGAGGGAGACTCGGGAGGCTCTGGAGCAGTAGGAGGCTCAGGAGGCGGAGTCCAGGAAGGCTCGAAAGACTTGAGGGGCGGAGCCCTGGGAGGCTCGAGAGACTTAAGCAGCGGAGCCCTAGAAGGCTCGACAGGCTTGAGGGGTGGAGTCCTGGAAAGCTCGAGAGGCTTGAGAGGCGGAGTCCTGGAAGGCTCGAGAAGCTTGAGAGGCGGAGCCCTGGGAGGCTCAAGAGACTCGAGAGGCGGAGCCCTGGGAGGCCCGAGAGGCGGAGCCCTGGAAGACAAGTTATACATAACACCCAAACACACACACACACACACACACACAAACACACAACACACACACACACACACGTTTACTAAAGACCAAAATAAAAAAAATAATACATAAAACAAATGATAATGTGCATAATAAACTGCTCATTATAAATTATAGGAATTGTACAACCACAACCTAATCACTTAGTCTTTAAGACATTTTATCCATATCCAGAATAAAAAACAAGCTTTCATGATATTAATATTTGATGAAATGGTTTGTGACCAAACTTCCTTTATCAGGGAAAGTGCAGTTCTGATCCTCAAGAGATGTTGAACAGAAACACTCAGAAAGCCTTTAGTACATATTGTACAGAGTAAATGTGAATAAATGACAAATATATTCTACATATATAACATGTAAATATACAGTATATACTGTATACAGGGTTGGGGAGTAACAGAATACATGTAACAGGATTAAGTATTTAAAATACAAAATATTAGTAACTGTATTCAACTACAGTTACAATTTAAATCGTTGGTTAGCAGAAAAGTAATCATTCAAAAAGTACTTAGATTACTGTGGCAGGGTGGAGGGGGGCTGGGTCGTGATTCTACACACCCGGTCCCTTATTTGGCTAATCAAGCCTCTGAGAGGGATAAAGGCCGACTGCGGAGGATGGTGCGGGAGAGAGAGATTGTTTACGGACATGTCCGTCATGTGTGTTTGTGTCTTTTGTTTCAGTTTATCATTAAAATATTATTTATATTATCAAGCCAGTTCTCGCCTCCTCCTTGCCCGTCTGAAATCCCTTTACACTGGTGTCGAACCTCGGGAAGGAGGAGGGATACGCCGCAGTAGAGTTCTCGCCACTACCGTCCACCCAAATGGAGCAGCCGCGGCCATCTGGCGGGGGACGAGGAGACTGGCCGCCTGGAAGCGGAGGAACAGCCACCGACCTGGAGCAGTCTGGGCCAGTTCTCGCCTCCTCCTTGTCCGTCTGAAATCATTTACAATTACTGAAGAGATCACTTTGCATTTTATTGTCATTTATTTTATTTAATAGTTTGGAGTAAGTTTGATGTAAGTTTGAAGTAAGTTTGAGGTAAGTTTGATGTAAGTTTGAAGTAAGTTTGAAGTAAGTTTGGAGTAAGTTTGATGTAAGTTTGAAGTAAGTTTGGAGTAAGTTTGATGGAAGTTTGAAGTAAGTTTGAAGTAAGTTTGAAGTAAGTTTGAAGTAAGTTTGAAGTAAGTTTGGAGTAAGTTTGGAGTAAGTTTGGAGTAAGTTTGGAGTAAGTTTGATGTAAGTTTGATGTAAGTTTGGAGTAAGTTTGGAGTAAGTTTGAAGTAAGTTTGGAGCAAGCTTGGAGTAAGCTTGAAGTAAGTCTGGAGTAAGTCTGAAGTAAGCCTGAAGCTAAGCCTGGAATAAGCCTGAAGTAAGCTTGATGTAAGCCTGAAGTAAGCTTGGAGCAAGCCTGAAGCTAAGCTTGAAGTAAGCCTGGAGTAAGCCTGAAGTTAGTCTGAAGCTAAGCCTGGGAGTAAGCCTGAAGCTAAGCCTGGAGTAAGCCTGAAGCTAAGCTTGGAGTAAGCCTGAAGCTAAGCCTGATGTAAGCTTGGAGTAAGTCTGAAGCAAGTCTGGAGTAAGCCTGATGTAAGTCTGATGTAAGCCTGGAGTAAGCCTGATGTAAGCCTGAAGCAAGCCTGAAGCTAAGCCTGGAGTAAGTTTGAAGTAAGTTTGGAGTAAGTTTGATGTAAGTTTGAAGTAAGTTTGAAGTAAGTTTGAAGTAAGTTTGGAATAAGTTTGAAGTAAGTTTGATGTAAGTTTGAAGTAAGTTTGGAGTAAGTTTGAAGTAAGTTTGGAGTAAGTTTGAAGTTAGTTTGAAGTAAGTTTGGAGTAAGTTTGAAGTAAGTTTGAAGTAAGTTTGGAGTAAGTTTGAAGTAAGTTTGGAGTAAGTTTGAAGTAAGTTTGGAGTAAGTTTGAAGTAAGTTTGAAGTAAGTTTGGAGTAAGTTTGGAGTAAGTTTGAAGTAAGTTTGAAGTAAATTTGAAGTAAGTTTGGAGTAAGTTTGGAGTAAGTTTGGAGTAAGTTTGAAGTAAGTTTGAAGTAAGTTTGAAGTAAATTTGAAGTAAGTTTGGAGTAAGTTTGAAGTAAGTTTGGAGTAAGTTTGGAGTAAGTTTGGAGTAAGTTTGAAGTAAGTTTGAAGTAAATTTGATGTAAGTTTGGAGCAGTATTCAGTAAATAGAAATAAACCTTGTGTAAAATGTCATTTGAACATTTAGCTTCATGCTAAGCTAAAATGCTATTTCCAGCCAGTTTACATGCATCTTTTATCTAACGTGATCATATTGTTTATCAAGTATATTCATGTAAGATCATATTTGTTTTCTCTCTAGTAAGAACTTTGATAATAGGCCAAAAATCTTATTCTTTAAGTTTTTTTTTTTGGTAAAAATATCTAAAAATCATTAAAAGAAATAAGTAGAAAGCCTTTATTATTGTCAAACATTATACATTTGTTTCTCATATATACAGTGAAATGTCATTGTTGTCACATATCTCAGCTAAGCTGGGGTCAGAGTTCAAGGTCAGCCATGAGACAGCACCCCTGGAACAGATCGGGTCAAGGGCCTTGCTCAAGGGCCCAACAGTGGCATCTTGGTGAAATTGGGGCTTGAACCCCCGACCTTCTGGTCAATTAAAAGGAATAATTCATTATGAAGAAGCATGTCTGTGTTTAAATAGGATGATTCATTAAGTAGAGATTTCATCTTTAGGTATTGTTCTGGAAATATCAATATTTGGATCACATGAAACTGCAAGTACAGATGCATTTATTTTGTTTTCAATAGTAAAAGTTACTGATATATTTCTAATAATTCACTGAAAGTTGACTATTCTACCTTTCATTTCATGTTTTGTCTTTTTATATTCTGTTCATATTGTTGTTTATTTTCCTGTATTGAATTCTGTGAAGTCTCCAGTTTGATCCTTTCAACTAGTTTTGCATCTTTGTGGTTTTTCATGATTTTGATTCATTTGCTGATTGCTCGTGTCAGTCGACATGCGGTTCGACTAAAACATCTACATTACAGATCGATGATGTTTAATGCAGCTTTGAGGTTTTTCTGTCAGTCATTATCTGACATAACCACTGTCCATTTGAAGTGATGTTTCCTGAGTGAATTCAGACTATAAAAGAAGCACGATCAGCTCATAAACACCATCATCTACTGATGAGCAACATCTTCAGTCCTGATTCCAGGTAAGATCTTGTCATCTCATGTGGACATTGTGTTGTCTATATAGTCAGCTGTCATTGTGGATCTTTACAACATCTTTTCTTTGGGTGTTTTCTTTCAGGTCCTTGATGTGCCAGAATCACTCTGTATTTGACGTGTTCTTTGTTCGTTTGGATGATTAAAGTCCTGTAAGATATCACGATCAGCTCCTAAACAGCATCATCTACTGGTGAGCAACATCTTCAGTCCTGTGAGTGGATCTACAGTCTGATTCAGGTGAGATCATGTCCTCTCATGTGTGTGTTCATATTGTCAGCTATCTTTGTGTTTTACACTCTGATTCTTTCAGTGAATAAATCTAAATGCATGTGATTTTTAATCATGTTGATTCAACTTGAATGAAAATGTAAAGTGTGAACCTGATGAGTAACTCGAGTGACATCAATTAAACAGATCAAAAGAAACATGTTCAGTGATTTGACCGACTGCATGATATTGACTGAAAACATCAACGTGTTTATTTCTGTTGTGAAATCATGTCAAATTAATGACAGGTTTGATATTTTATATTTCAGTGTTTACTGTGAAGATTTCATGACATCATGACACAATACAACAACAGCACCAACGACACACAAGCACTGAATGTTGATGAATGGCGAGATGCACTTGATAAACTAGCGTTTGCACAATCGTGGTTTATTTGGGTGATTTCGATCGTTCAGGTTCCGTTCATGCTCGTGACTCTGTGTGCGATGTGTTTTCTCATCAAGTCTCAACGTGCTGCTTCAGTTTTTGTCATAAATTTGATTCTTTCAGATCTCGTACAGATTATTTGTATGTTAATAGCAGCAGCAGCACAGGAATGGTCTGTTGAACTGTGGATTGCACATCTTTACTCTTTGATCGTGAGTGTGTATTTTATGGCATGTATCGCTTTTGAAAGATATCTGTTGGTTTCTCATCCAATCTGGTACAAAACTCACAATTCACTCAAATTCTCCTGTTTGATTTCTGTCATCATCTGGTTTGTGCCTCTCATCTTTACAGCAATGGCCTACTTTTTCTCTTCTGGTAATTTTATTCTCCTGTCTCTTTTTACTGCCTTTTTGATCCCCTTCCCGATCATCATTCTGTGTTTTGTTGGTACTTGGAGAGGTCTCTCTCACGCAATATCACTCACTTCTCACAAGCGCAAATTAATTTTGGGCAGTCTGTTCCTGGTGCTGCTGAATTACACATTTATCATCCTCCCTTCAGTAATTATGATGTTATTGATACACATGAATGTTATTGAGATGCAGTGGACGGGTTCAACCAATTATCGAGTTTTTAGATTTCTTCGCTGTCTCCAGTATCTGAATCCACTTGTTGACTGTATCTTGTACTTGTTCATGAGGAGTGATGCTGGTGATATAATGAAGGCTCTCTTTCACAGACATCAGAATTCATCATAACACACAACCAGTACAAACACTGAGCATCATAATGTGCAGTAGACTAACAGGTGTGTAAAGTGTGCAAGTATTTCCATGTGATTGTGACACCATTATTTGATTATTTCTGTCTGATGGATTTTGTGTGTATATTTTTCCGACTGTATCTGTAAATATGTATATAAAAATATATTGAATGTGTTTGGAATATTTATATTATTATAGACGATCTGATTAGAAGTTCATAGATCAGTTTGTATAAAATATTTATCATCTCAGAAAATTATATGTATATCTACAGAATATTGTTCTCAGATCATGTGAAAACTTTCATTATTCTCCATGAACTGTCTCAGAATATCACAAACAGTTAAATGTCATTGTGTGTGTGTGTGTGTGTGTGTGTGTGTGTGTGTGTGTGTGTGTGTGAGCGTGTATTTATCACTTTGTGGGGACCAAATGTCCCCATAAGGATAGTAAAACCCGAAATTTTTGACCTTGTGGGGACATTTTGTCGGTCCCCTTGAGGAAAACAGCTTATAAATCATACTAAATTATGTTTTTTGAAAATGTAAAAATGCAGAAAGTTTTCTGTGAGGGTTAGGTTTAGGGGTAGGGTTAGGTTTAGGGGATAGAATATAAAGTTTGTACAGTATAAAAACCATTATGCCTATGGAAAGTCCCCATAAAACATGGAAACACAACATTTGTGTGTGTGTGTGTGTGTGTGTGTGTGTGTGTGTGTGTGTGTGTGTGTGTGTGTGTGTGTGTGTACAAGATCTTCAGCACAATAAAGTTTTATGTACCGTTAACAATCTTTGCATTTCTGTCATTTTTGCTCTAAAGGTTTTTTTAGCGCTGAGTGTGTTTCTCAAAACTATTCACACAGATCACTAAATAAACTCTTCATTTTGAGAACAATTCAATTTCACAACATTTTCTGATAATGCATTTAATTAAACATAACCTCAACATGCTGTGCAACATGTCTAACTAAATCTGGGTTGTTTCATGGTGACATCTATTACAGTTTTATAACTTTCATTAAAAAAAACAGTAACTTCAGTAATTTATCCTTTGTTCGAGCTTCGGGACATTTTTGTCTTTTTCATTTTTTATTTTTTCCATCATTTTGTCTGTGTTAAAGGGATAGTTCACCCAATGAAACCCAATGAAACTTTCTTCATCAAAACAGAATTTAACTTTTAGGATTTCATTTCAGGCCTCCTTTAAACAATGCTAGTGAATGTCCTCCATTTTTTGACAGTCCAAAAATGCATATTTAATATTTTTCTCCCAAAAGAAAGAACCGATTCTGAACCATCAGACACAGGAACAGTTTTTTCCCTCAGGCTATCCATCTCATGAACAATTAAACTGCCCCATTGAACAATAATTATGTGCAATACACAGTTTAAGTCTGTTTATATTATCCAACATATCCACTTCTGCCATTACTTACATTGCTCTGTACATAATACACTGTATTTCTGTTCTTTATATAGAGATTGTAATAGATTTGCACTACATGTGTGTATGTGGGTATGAAGGTGAGTGTATGTACGTATATGTATAATTATAATTATTTTTATTTTTTTAATAACCTATGTCTTGCTGCTGTTTTTGGTATTGTTTGTATTGTTGTACACTGAAAGCTCCAAACTTTATCTCAAGAATTCCTTGTATGTGTAAGCCCGTTTATCTGTCTTTCTTGTTACGCAACACAACAATATTAAATGAAATACATTTTCTCTTATGTATTATCTCGTTATTTCATCTGACTCCATAAATGAAAAAGGTTTTTAATGATATCTGAGCATCATTAAAAGTGAGCGAATGTTTGATTATTCTTTTAACTCCTTTAATTATATTTTACCCATTTAGATTAAGAAACTATGTTGAGGTCCTCGCGTGTTTTTCTCTACACCGCGGGTCTCACGATCACAAGCGGCCAGTATTGGATCATCAAACAGAGGTAATTGCTATATACCTGAGATCGGTCACATTCACGCTCACACAATCAAATATACTTCAGTATAGCCCCCATGGAATTGCATACACTTGAATTTAATTTAACGTTTTATTCAGTAGAGGTCACGGCCACTATTACAGATGTAAGTTGACCAACATAACTTCTCTTGTAATAGTTTTGGATTGGCCATGCGTGATTTCCCACGTACACTTATCTGGAGAAATCAAAACAGAGGTAAGACACACCCGAATTTAGATTGGTCAAGCAGCATTTGCTGTTCTAAACGGAAATTCCCTTTTTGTCTTTGCAAACCAAGTACACTTGAATTGATGCCACATATTAGTCGTCACTAATCTGACACAGACTTGTGGTAACATACGAATCGTTTAATCTTTTTGCGAAACACAATGTCAGAGTCAGTCAGAATCAAATCAAATGTTGACAATTTATTGACCAGGTAACAATCAATTCATCAATTCCAATTAGACAGTGATAAGTCAAAGTTAGACATTTTATCAAAACATAAGAAATTCGAATTGCAATCACCTGATATAAATTACACACAGTCACTGTGTGGGATCGTCTGACTACAGAGAACCCTGAATAATGTGTCACATCTCCTTAAATACCCAGATAATTCAATATGCTAACCAAATGGTGGTGTCTGTCATTATAATTAGATTTTGGTCCCCTGTTGAGGGGGTTCCTGTAGATTTACATACAGGAGGTGGTTTGTATGGAGGATCTGGGGGAGGGCACACCTTTAAGGGGCACACCACAGTTCTCATATTTTATTACTTCTTTTTGCTTTTCATTATGGCTGGGAGGATGAGACCAGATAACCAGGCGCACTGAGTGTTATGTTTACCTTGTCTTGTTTCACTGTTGCCCTTTTTGTTTACCATTTTTGTCACTTTTGCACTCCATAGGTTCACTTTTGTTAGCCTGATAGCTTTATCAGTTAACATAATTTAGTTTTGATAGCCTGGTGTGTTTTCCCTGCCCGAGTTCGCTGTATTTAAGTTTCCTGTTTCCCCATTGTGGGTTTTTTATTTTGTGTTTATTTGTTTATTTGATCTTTCAATAAAGTCAACTGCGTTTGGTCCGCACCTCCTCGTCTGCCTCGCTGCTCATTCATAACACTGAGACACTTTAAATGATACCAAACATGTTATAGTTACTTTTGTGTACACACTTCACATTGCATAGGTTTTTAGTGAGCTTTAAGTGAGGAGGAGGAGGAGTGAGATGAAGAGACTTTAGAAGGGAGGTGTTAGCTGCACAGTTTGTTGCATCTCGGATGTTGCTGTTAGAGAGTTCAGATGTTAATTCTCATGAGAGCCTTTTGTTTTCTCGAGGAGTAGCCCAGACTCACTGGCACCCGCCTTACATATGTGTAAGCATACTTGGCAATAAAGCTGATTCTTCTGATTCTAATACAGTATTAATAAAGACAATTTGACCCCGTGTTCTAGGCAATCACTAAATAACAGTGTTTTTCAAATACTGCTTATGCTGACTTTATTGTAAAATGAACAGATAGAAATACAGATGAAGGTCACTGGATAACAAATAAAGCAAGTTAAATGACCCATGTGTAGGTCATAAAATAAGGACGCAAATACAGAAATAACTTTTATTTCAACTGCTGGTTGAACTCAAATTGCGTTGTTGTTACAAATTACAGTGCAAATAAAATCCTGTAAAGGAAAATACCATATTGTTTTATACATGCATATATATATATGCGCCAATGCAGATTTCAATCGCTGTGATTGCACTTGTCAAACGTTTAGTAGACGTTTCCTCATTGTCATTTAGGAATGACTCGGGGAGATTTGATCATGTATTTGGAAGAGAGAGAAATAGCTTGCAGTTGCTTTGATAGCAGAAAGAAATAAAAGGACACGTTTATGTTTTGAAGCGTTTTCTTGGTGAATTTAAACGAGTTCAATAACTGGGGTCTCTGACACTCGTAAACAATAAGGTCATATTTAATTAATAGAAATTATGAGACATTCAAGAACAGAGTGGTGTAACATGCGTAACCAGATGCGCTGCTGCATTCTGGATCATTTGGAGAGGCCTAATAGCACATGCAGGAAGGCCTGCAATGAGAGCGTTACAGTAGTCCAGTGTAGTTATGACAAGTGACTGAACGAGCAGTTGTGTGGCATGTACAGAGAGGAAAGGTCTTATTTTTCTGTTATTGTAGAGTGTAAATCTACATGATCTTGCTGTCTTTGAGATGTGGTCTGTGAAATTTAGCTTTTATCGATGGTTACCCCTAGATTTCTGACTGTTTTGGAAGGTGAAACTGTAGATGACCCCAGCTGCACGGTGATGTTGTGTTCAACAGCAGGGTTGGCTGGAAAGACGAGGAGTTCGGTCTTGGCTGGGTTGTCTTGCAGGTGGTAGAGTTGGTAAAGACAAGTAGAGTTGCATGTCATCAGCGTAGCAGTGGTAAGAGAAACCATGTGACTGAATGATGGGTCCCAGTGAAGTTGTGTTTATGGAGAAGAGAAGTGGCCCAAGCACTGAGCCCTGAGGTACCCCAGTAAGTAACTGATGTGGCTTGGATACCTCACCTCTCCAGGCTACATTGAAGGACCTATCTGAGAGATAGGAGGTCAACCAGTCAAGCACAGTTCCAGTGATGCCCAGAGTAGAGAGGGTGGAGAGAAGGATCTGATGGTTGACTGTGTCAAAGGCAGCAGAAAGGTCCAGCAGAATCAGAACAGATGATCTGGATTCAGCTTTCGCCTGTCTCAGTGACTCCGTGATAGACAGCAGGGCAGTCTCGGTGGAGTGTCAACTTTTGAAGCCTGACTGATTGTCATCCAGCAGCTTGTTCTGTGAGAGATAGGCAGAGATCTGATTGAAAACTGCCCTTTCATGTGTTTTCGCCATGAATGGGAAGAGAGAGACTGGTCTGTAATGTTCTATCTGTGTGGGGTTAAGGGCTGTTTTTTTCAGCAGTGGGGTTACTCGAGCCTGCTTAAATGTAGTGGGAAAAGTGCCTGTAAGTAGAGATTTGTTAATTATGTGTGTAATTGCACTTAGGCTGAATGGAGAGATGGCCTGGAGAAGGTGAAAAGGAATAGGGTCAAGGGAACAGGAAGCCATGAAATGCTTATCTTTAGACAAATCTCCAGGTTCAGATGGTCTAACAAGCAATTTCTATAGGCATTTTTGGGAATTTCTCAAAGACCTAATTTTCCATATGCTGAAAGAAATATCTGAAACCCATATTCTTCCAACTACTATGAAGCAAGGGACCATCACTCTCATCCCCAAACCAGGAAAACATCCCAAATTAATAGACAATCTTAGACCCATATCACTGCTTAATAATGACTAAAATCTTGGCTCATATTCATGCCAACAGATTAAAAAACAGCATTACACAAATGATCTCAGATACACAGTCAGGTTTTTTAAAAGGTCGTTCAATTCATAACAATATACGATTCATTCTTGATTTACTGGATTACCATTATTTAATTGAAGATGAAGGTTTTATTTTATTTTTAGATTTTTTTAAAGCTTTTGACACGATTGAACATCATTTTAAGTTTCGTACATTAGAATTGTTTGGATTAGGAGAAAACTTTATCAATTTTGTTTAACTAATTTACAAGGACACTAATAGCACTTATTACCACATGGAACATCTCCAAGATTTTCAGTTGATAAAGGAATTAAACATGGGTGTCCTATCTCTCCTTTACTATGTATTACTGCTGCGGAAATGCTCTCTATTCTTATAAAAGAAACTCTTTGAAAAATGAAGAAAAACACACTACATTAGGAAAGGAATTATGGTGAGCTTGATGAAGGAGGTCTGAAAGTCATTGATATCGAGTGTACTAATGGTACTATCAAAACGAATCGGCTTAGATTCTTTGTGAAAAATGAAAACAGCTTTTGGGTCCATAACAACATTATTATGAAACTAGGGGCATCAACCTCCTTCTTAGATGTGATTATGACCTACAAATCTCCCTGTCGAAGTTATCAGATTTTCATCAGCAGGTATTATTATATTGGACAATGATTTACAAGCACAATTTTAGCCCTCATAACATCCCGTTGTGGAAGTGTAGATATGTGGTATTTAGGAACAAGTCTTTATTCTACAACAGTCGGTACGAGAGAGGAATATGGTCTGTGATGCACCTTTTGGAAAATACAGGAATCATTAAACCTTTTGAGACTTTTTGTTTAAAATGTAAGATAAATGACTGAAAACAGTATGATATTATCAAAGCAATCCCACAATCTATATTTCAAATGTCTTAGTTAGGTTAGGGTCAGTTTATTGTCCCCTAAGGGAAACTTGTCTTGCAGCCAGGTAAACATACAGGTGACACAACAGGTAGCCTAAACACCACATACAAATACCAATAAACAACACAAACTACTCGTTAAAAACACTGTTACAGTATTACCCATCTATGTCATAGAATTGTGCAAATTTAGCAACCGAATTGCACTTGGTATAAAAGAGTTCTTCGTCCTATTGGACTTAAAACAAGGGACTCTAAATCTCCGACCTGAGGGGAGGACCTCAAAAGAACAATGAAGGGAATGATTTACACTGTCCAATATGGCATCTGCTTTCCTCATAACCTGCCTCTCATAAATATTTGTCAAGGAAACCTGTGGACAGCCTATTAATTTACCAGCCACCTTCACAATATGGCGTAGATTATTTTTCTCCCTCAGGCTGATGCCCCCATACCAGGCAATAAAAGCAAAAGTAAGAACAGATTCAATAAAATATTTATAAAATAAATACAGGATAACCTTATCGACATTAAAAGAATTAAGCTTCCTTAGGAAGTACAATCGTTGTTGTCCCTTTTTGCAGATAATCTCTGTGTTAATGTCAAATTTGAGTTTACTGTCTATCACAGTACCCAGGTATTTATACTGCTCTACCACCTCTATGCTTATTCCTTTTATATAGGTGGGTAGAGGAGAACCAGGTTGTTTTCTCCTAAAATCTATAAACATATCCTTGGTTTTAGAGATGTTAAGCTGGAGAAAAGAACTGTCGCACCAACTGACAAACTCATCGACCACTGGCCCATGCTGAGATTCATGTTTCTGCAGTAAACTGACAATATCATCAGCATATTTCAGGATGTGTCTATTACTATACTGGCTCCTACAATCATTAGTGTAGAGGATGAATAGTAGAGGTGAAAGTACACAACCCTGCGGGGAGCCAGTGGAAGAGACACACCTTTCAGAAAGACAACCATTCACCTTAACTCGCTGTGTTCTATTTGTTAAAAAATCCATAATCCAGCTCACAAGATTACTCTCAATATTAAATTCTGATAATAATTTACTAACTAAAACATGTGGCTGGATAGTATTAAATAGGGCTGGGGCGGTATGGATTTTTTCTAACCGCGGTTGAAAAGCAAGATATTACCGCGGTATAGCGGTAAACCGCATTAAATACATTACATTGGATCAGAGAAGTCCAAGTTCGTTTTGTATAAATTGTATCTTAATTTTAATCACTGTTTCATTAACTAATTGCCTGGAATTAATAAATAAGAAGCAAATATAGCAGACATATAATCAGCAGCAGGACGTGGAAGCGCCGATGCGATCTGTTGCGCGTGAGCTCTCTCATAAATGAACCGAAACTCGGCGGCTAGGCCTACTGCCTCACAGACATGAGAAATAAATAGAAATCTTAAAATGCATTTTAAACAAAATTCAAAACAAAATGATAAAATTTTAGGCTACAGTAGCCTTGTAGTCAGGTTTGCCGATGTGCGTTACTATTTATTTATTTATTTATTTTTATCCCTGTGCGCCAATCGGAAACGGACTTCACTGCTGATATTCTGGGGATACAACATAGCCAATAGGCTATAGCCTACTAGGGACTTTAGCCTTTAAAATATCTTTGCTGCATTGGATCAGTCTCCTTTCTAGAACAGCCAAGAGCTTTCTAGCCTCGCGGCAGCAGCGCCTTGCATCGCTCAGACCTTAAAACAGTCAGCGCCGCGGATGCGGTTTTGAAAATTTATCAAAAAACGTTGGTGCGGACAGATGAGTTTTGTGATGCGGTTGCGGATTAAATAATAATAGCCCATCCGCGCATCTCTAATACAAATGGAATGGAACATTGCGCTCCCCAACTCGCGAAAGGTCGGATTTGCTCCATATTTTGATAAGTTTTGTTTAGAAAACCTTGAATCCATGTAGGCTAATATCATTAGACATAATCCATATCATTAGAATCAATGAATCCATGTCATTAGACACAACGTGCACACATGTGCAGGCCAATGTTTTTTTTGTTTTTGTTTTTTTGCGGTGACGACGGTGACAAGCTCAGACCCGCGGTTGGAGTCACGTGACCGCGGTATTGCGGTAATGCGGTAACCGTCCCAGCCCTAGTATTAAAAGCTACGGAGCCCCCGAAGTGACCTGTGCAAAAAAAAAATCTAAGAGAATTTCGCGTGCGCACGAGAAACTATCGCGTGCGCACGAGAAACTATGGCGTCGCGCACGAGATACTTTCGCGTCGCGCACGAGATACTTCGCGTGCGCACGCGAAACTATCGCGTGCGCACGAGAAACTTTCGCGTCGCACGAAAGCTTCAGCGTGCGCACGAGATACTTTGCGTGCGCACGAGCAACTCATCGCGTGCGCACGAGATACTTTCGCGTGCGCACGCGTTACAGTTTCCGGTGTGTGTATAGCTCTTTTCCGATTGCGTCATTGCCATCATTCATTTACTCAAAGATACTGAGAGCATGGATGCGCATGAATTTATAGAGATATATTTTAAACTTGGCCTTCAATACAAAGACATTACTGTCTATGACATTTGTAATACTGTCATGGCTGAGACACGCTTTGATCTGCCAAAGGACACTAATCAAGCAATAGACTTGTACTTGTACTTGCATTTAACACGAGAACTACCGGAATTATATAACTACTAGAATGGCCATAGCGGTCATTCTGACCGTTCATACTAGACTGTACCAAATGTCATGTCATATTTACATTCGAAACTTCTATTGAGGTTTTAGAATGAAGCTTCTAATGTCTGTCGTCATATTTTATATCGTCATCACCCTAAAAATGTATTGAATAAAATAGAATAATATGGATCAAATGGAGCGCCAAGCGAACGCAGATAGTCCTACATAATACGATCTTTTTTTGTAATATATAATAGTGCTAGACTATACACATACATAGGCCTATATATATTATATATTAGCTGCTAGACTGCCCGGAAGGTGCGTGCCTCGCTTTGTGTACAGCAAGTTTTTTCACTGGAATCAAAATCCATGAATAAATGAATCTGTTATATTAATAATAAACACCAGGACACGAAATTTTAATTCTAATGAATGTGAAAATGTATTAGTTCATCGACAACCACAGAACTTGCTATTGTAGCTGATTGATACAAATTTGATTATTTATATTCTATTATTTTCTTTGTAAAATAAAAACAAATCAATGCAATAGCTTATAAAAACATCACCAATGTGTATTTCAATGCATAGTAAAAACCTTAGACATGTATGAATCACATATAGGCCTAACCCAAAATGGCCAAAACAGTTAATAAAGAATATGAACATTCGCTAAACTGTGGGAAAACTGATTTAGAAAGCAATATTTGTTTTACTGTGAGCAAAAATATCATGCTGTAAAACTATAATGAAAATATTATGCTGTAAAATCATTATGAACGAATTCTCCTAAAAGTGGGCTCACTTGAACAAAAAAGGGGGCCCCCATTTTAGGAGAATAATTTAATATAAATAATCAAATTTGTATCTGTAATCAGCTACAATAGCAAGTTCTGTGGTTGTCGATGAACTAATAAATTTTCACATTCATTAGAATTAAAATTTCGTGTCCTGGTGTTTATTATTAATATAACAGATTCATTTATTCATGGATTTTGATTCCAGTGGCGGCTGCATAGGATTGTTTCCAATTTCCAATAAATCCAGAGCGTTGTAAAGTCCAAAAGTCAACATGTTTTGAAAAAGGATAGATGTAATAATTTCCAAAATTCACAACATGTTTTTATCTAACGAAATATTCCGCCTCAATCCATGTTTGTTGGCGTTTAGACTTTCAAAACCCTTTTCACTGTGGTGGAAAAAAACTTGCTGTACACAAAGCGAGGCACGCACCTTCCGGGCAGTCTAGCAGCTAATATATAATATATATAGGCCTATGTATGTGTATAGTCTAGCACTATTATATATTACAAAAAAAGATCGTATTATGTAGGACTATCTGCGTTAGCTTAGCGCTCCATTTGATCCATATTATTCTATTTTATTCAATACATTTTTAGGGTGATGACGATATAAAATATGACGACAGACATTAGAAGCTTCATTCTAAAACCTCAATAGAAGTTTCGAATGTAAATATGACATGACATTTGGTCCAGTCTAGTATGAACGGTCAGAATGACCACTATGGCCATTCTAGTAGTTATATAATTCCGGTAGTTCTCGTGTTAAATGCAAGTACAAGTACAAGTCTATTGCTTGATTAGTGTCCTTTGGCAGATCAAAGCGTGTCTCAGCCATGACAGTATTACAAATGTCATAGACAGTAATGTCTTTGTATTGAAGGCCAAGTTTAAAATATATCTCTATAAATTCATGCGCATCCATGCTCTCAGTATCTTTGAGTAAATGAATGATGGCAATGACGCAATCGGAAAAGAGCTATACACACACCGAAACTGTAACGCGGCGACGCGAAGTATCTCGTGCGCACGCGATAGTTGCGGCGCACGCTGAAGTATCTCGTGCGACGCTGAAAGTCTGCGCGCGACGCTGAAAGTTTCTCGTGCGCGACGCTGATAGTTCGCGTACGCCGCAAGTATCTCGTGCGCGACGCTGAAGTATCTCGTGCGCACGCCTATAGTTTCTCGTGCGCACGCGATAGTTGCCGTGCGACGCTGAAAGTTCTCGTGCGCGACGCTGATAGTTTCTGCGCGCACGCGAAAGTTTCTCGTGCGCGACGCGAAGTATCTCGTGCGCACGCGATAGTTTCTCGTGCGCGACGCGAAGTTTCTCGTGCGCACGCGATAGTTTCTCGTGCGCACGCGAAATTCTCTTAGATTTTTTTTTTGCACAGGTCACTTCGGGGGCTCCGTAAAAAGCAGAAGAAAAATCTAAAAACAAAAGCCTGGCGTGTGTACCAGGACCCTCTAAATGTCTATAAAGCAGATCTAAAAGTGCAATCTGTGCACCCTCTACCCCCCTGCTAGCCCTGTATGCAAACTGGCTGGGGTCCAGGGCCCCACCCACCCTGAACAGCAGAAGTCGCTTTACAATCCTCTCAAAAGACTTCATGACCAGTGAAGTCAATGCTACTGGTCTGAAGTCATTTAATGTGCTTACAGAGTCGCCCTTTGCCACTGGAACTATAATAGACTCTTTCCAAGCCATTGGGACCCTTCCCTGTTCCCAGGACATCTCAAAGATGTCAGCCAACACCCCGCAGAGCTGCTCTGAACAGCACTTCAACAATCTCCCAGTAATTCCATCTGGTCCTGGACTCTTATTTACCTTAGTTCTATTAAATACAGACCTAACCTCCACCTTTGTAATTGAGAAAGGTATGGATTCTACCTGGGCCTGTTCCTCGATTAATTTCTTTAGTTTGTCTGAAAAGTCATGAATATCAAAACGTGAAAAAAAGATGTTCAACGCTTCAGATAACTCGCTATCATATTTATACATTGCCAATTGGACTGGTTTATTATGTGTTTTTTGCAAACCTATCATCCTTTTCACACCATCCCATGCTACCTTCAAGTTGTTACTGCCCAATCTTTCCTCTATCTTATTTTTATATTGCAATTTAGCCTTCTTGGTTTCTGCTCTGACCTCCTTAGTTGCCTCCCTAATTTCACGCTCATTCCCATTGTGAAAAGCCCTATGTTTTTTCATTAACACTTGTTTCAGTGAGCTAGTGACCCATGGCTTATTATTTGCATACACTTTGACATACTTTTTGGGAATAATAAAATCCACACAAAAAGAAATATAACAACATACAGCGTCAACAAGCTCATCAATATCAGCAGCAGAGTCAATGAAGACAGACCAATCGGTGCAATCAAAACAACCTTGTAATTTCAGAACAGACTCATCCTCCCAGGTCTCAATCTCTCTAGTTTTGACATCCCCCCTTTTAAGCATAGGTCTATACACCGGGATGAGATTAATAATACAGTGATCTGAGGATCCTATGGGAGCCAGAGGGGAGGCTTTAAGCCTCTTTAATTGAACCATAGCACTTGTCCAAAGTTTTATTTTTCCTAGTTGGACATGTGACATATTGATAAAAATTGAGGGTTTTACTCAGTTTACAGTTATTAAAATCCCCCATAAGCAGACACGGGGCATCCGGGGAAAGAGATTGAAGTCTTTGAGTCACTTTGCGAATAATATCGGCAGCAGTTTGTGTGTTTGCTTTAGTGTGAATATATATTACAGTCACAAATATCTGGGGAAATTCTCTTGGGAGATAGAACGGGTGAACGGAGATGGAAAGCAGTTCGATGTCAGGAGTGCATATCTTTTCCCTGACGGTGATGTTCCTACACACACACCACCACCCTGAGATTTCCCCGTGGCTTCTGCGTCTCTATCCAACCTGACAGGTGCCCCAAAGCCGCTGATTGAGAAATCCATGTCGGTGTCTTTAGACGACAGCCACGTCTCACTGAAGGCCATAATACAGGCGTTCCTGTATTCCTGTAAATAGTTCGAGTTTGCTTGAAGCTCATCAATCTTGTTTCTGAGCGACTGAGCATTTGCGAGTATTATTGAAGGGAGCGGAATACGGCGTATTTTTTGTCGTTTTAACCGAAGTCGGACGCCACCTCTCCTTCCTCGCTTCCTCTCTTTGCGAGAGTTTTTGCGATCATTTCCAGGAGACCTGTGCCTAGAGATCTCAGCTAGAATGTCTTCAGATACAAGCGGGTCCAGATATATATTTCCCATACACGGATTGTTCCATCGCATCAAACGTTCTCGAGAGTATGTCCTTACCGACTCACGTTGCTGGCTGCGTTCGCCTTGGACATAGTAAATCCATAAAGTCCATAAGATAACAGCGTAGTATATCTCCATGGCGACTGTTTGAATGAACAATAATATCTAGTCCATTTTCATCAAACAACGAATCAAAAACAGGAAACTTACAGCACTTCTAACAACAAAACGCAGACAAACAAACACACCTGCTGCTTATCGCCACAGCAAGAGTAGCGCCAAAAAAGTGTGCGAGAACTGCCCGACCTATATAGTTTATGTGAAAGTAATGTAACTCCTTATCTTCCTAAACTCTTGCTGAATGGACTAGCTCTTACTAACCTGAAACTGCCGAACATCACAATCCGAAAAGCTTTTGTTAATTAATTATATCCATTTTTTTTTTTCTTCCAATATTTTTCTAATGATGAGGTTTAGAAATTGAGAACAAAATATTTTACATTTCCAGTCGTACCAAAAGCAAAGGAAGTCCAGTTTAAAACTCTTAATGGATTATTTCCTTCTGGAGAGTTTTTAAGATGCAGATTTGGTCTCGATCAGAACAGTTGCTCATTTTGTGATGAACAAATTGAAACGACAGAACACTTATTTAATGAATGTCAATGTGTTAATGCCTTCTGGGAAGATTTACATTATTGATTATTTCTCTGAATTAACAAAAAACAAATGTGATATTTGGTATATTTGCTAAAGAGAGAACACACATAATTATTAATCTTGTGAAATTGTTTTTACATAAAAACAGATTCATTAAAACAGAACTTTTATACATTTCACAAGGAGCGATGCCATTATTTCATATCACTGATGTCAATGAAGAAGAAGGTTACCTTGTAACTTGTAACTTTATAGAAGAACTTAAACTTGCAGAGAACCCCTAGACCCCCTTTTTTTATTTTTATTTTTTATTTTATTTATTTATGTTATGTACTTTAATTTCTCATACTTAACATATTTCCCATGTCTGTTTTTTTATTAAAAAAAATTTTATGACATTTTTGCTATTGTACCAGGTCATTTATATTTGTAATGTACCTTTCTCACTGGTCAATAAAAGTAAAAAAAAAAAAAAAAAACAATTGTATTACTTAATTTGCCCGTCAGACTTTTATTTTGCTATTTTGCTTTAGGCGGAAGCGGAAGTGGAAGTGAGGACCGGCGACTTATTTTGAGTCTGGAGGTTAACGTAATCGCGCGGTGCAATAATTCACTTTAATGCCTCAAAATGCCGACAGAAAACCTGAGATGGGAGACTTTAGATGCTTTGAAAAACTCTCCGAAGGGGAAACTAAAATACAGCCCTGACTGGCAGGAGAAAGGAGAGGTAAGACATGCAAATCGCCTCCTTTAAATAATGGTAGGTTATATTTTAATTTCCACTTATTTCTCGTGGAGTTATAAGTGAAAAAGCGGCATATAAGCAACATCAACATAATTGTCAAAGGCATATACTTAACTATTACGTGCTATATTTTTTGTCTGTGAGTAAAACAAACAGGCTGGTTGTATTTTACTCTTTTAGAGTTTATCAACAACATATGACACATGCATATCTGATGAGATTTATATATTTTTTACTGATTACAATAACACGTACAGTACAATTTTAAAAGCACTTGTTAAATTTTGGTCATAATGCCTGTATGTACACATTGGAAAGTAGAGCTAATAAACTTTCAATCGACACCTATTTTGTGTTGGTCAAGACTTAATTTTCTCATCGGCCCACCGGTGGCCCTTTAAGGGTTAAAGTTGTTTTAAAAGTAATGACAAGTATAGTATATCGAATTATATTTCACCCTTGTGTCTTGATTCTTTGCTGTCTTGTTTTGCAGGATATTCTCTCAGGCTGTATTGAGATCTCCAGTCTGTCTCCTCTGTCAGGGCAGATCTTAAATAGACTGAGCCCTCGACCGCTGCTAAAGAGCTGCTCTCTGGGTTCCTCCATCCGTGACACGAGTCCCAGTGTTTATGATGATGCTCCAGTCTGCCGTTCAGTTCCTATTAGTCCAGATCAGATCTCACCCAGCACCTCTGCACCTCCAGCCTCCATCCACACTGATGAGGAGGTGGTGACATCACAGCTGCTTTGACATTGCACAACTGGTCACTTTGAAACTGTCATCATGCATTTGTCTTTATGTTTTATGATATCAGAGAGCAGAGGACACACGGGAAGCTCCAGTTGTGGCTGTCAGTTCTTCTCCATCGATCTCCGTCCTGTCGCCTCGAGCAACGCAGATGGCCGGTTGCATCAGCATGTGTGAACAAAAACACAGGGCTAAAGCAAAGGTACAACTGTAGCATAAAACACACCAATTAAAACTTAAATCTGTATGTTTTTGTTTACTGCAAATGCAAAAGTGATTGAGCATTTTCTGTTCACTTGGGTGAATCTCACACCAACATTTCCAGGTCTAATTTTACCACAAAATGAACTTTTCTCTCTCTCTTTTTATTACATTTTTTTTTTTGTAATTCAGACAGTATGCATGGATACTAAACTACACAATAGGGCTGTGCGATTTGGACAAAAATTCACATTGCGATTATGTTGAAAAATATTGCAGTTTCGATATGATAAACAAAAAAGTACACAAAATTTTTTAAAGCCTATTTTTAAAGCTGATGTATGCAACTATTTCAGTCTTAAAATACATTCTTATATCTTGACTAATATGCAGAGACAACTATAAGTAAGCCATTAATATTTACATTTTCACAAAAACTGTAAACACTGCCTCTGCGTGGCACTATAGTCAAGTCAAGTGGTTTGTATTGCCGTTTCAACCATATACAGTTAGTACAGTACACAGCAAAACGAAACAACGTTCCTCCAGGACCATGGTGCTACATAAAACAACATAGGACAAACACAGAACCACATGAGACTACACAGACTAAATAACATGCCTATATAAAGTGCACGTGCAAACGTGTGCAAAAAGTACGGGACAGAACAATAAATGTCTGACAATGAACAGGACAATAGACACAGTGCAGGGGGGGGTACTATCTGACTGTTTAAACAACTGCAGACGAGGGGCGTAATAATATAAAAAAAAAAACAATGTTTATTTTTGCAATTCCGTTCGGTGGCACAGAAATTACATATTTCAGCTTTAAGATTTACGCATTTCAAATTTGTGACTTAAAAAATAAAAAAACACTTTATTTTGTTAAAAGATTACACAATTACATTTTAAGGAATTTTGTTATGAAATTGAAATGCATGAATCCTAAAATTAGCGTTTTAGCCAAATTATTTTTTTTTACAAAAATTAGATCATGTTTTGAATATGCTCTACTGCAAATAAACAGACTTGAGAGTCCTCCCAAACTCAAACCTTTTTCACTACAGCCAAAAGTAAACAATTAAATAAACAAAACAGTGAAACAAACAGTTTTCTTCATATTCACTTTGTACCTGTTTTTGTCCACTCGGTGATTTTTATCATTTATAATTTTTTCGAAACAGTCAATATTGAGTATTATAAATATATTATTACATATTTTTGTAAAATAATATTTATTATTATAATTATTATACAAAAGTAATATATCAAACTTTTATTTTGGCTGGAAATGTAGGAGCAGTTTCTGTTTGCTAAATACAGGTGGATTGGGGGTCTAAAATGTTCTGTGATCGGATCACAAAAAGCACATTCAGAGGTAGTCAAAAACACGTTACCACATTGCATTTGAGTTGTAAACGCTAATCCATCCAGATGCGTCCCAGACAGCAGCGATGCACTACGACATGGCTTTAAAAGGAAATAACCATCCAAACTGACAATTTTAAGAAGTGCCTACATGTACATTTTACATTTATTAATTTGGCAGATGCTTTTATCCAAAGCGACTTACAAAAGAGGAATAATAATACATCATTAGCGATTCATCTTGAGACGTTGGAAAAGTGCTGCATTACAAATTTTCACTATCATCAGAATAGAAATATACAAGACAGATTAGAGTGCAATAAGAATATATATAATTATTATTATTACTTTATATGAGTAAATGGTTAAGTGCTCATGGAAAAGATGTGTTTTAGCCATTTTTTTTAGGACAGAGAGTGAGTCAGGTTCACGGATGGAGTTGGGAAGGTCATTCCACCAACGTGGTTCAGTGAAACCGAAAGTCTGGGAAAGTGTTTTGGTGCCTCTGTGTTGGTCCAACAAGGCGCAACTCATTAGCCGACCGCAGGCTTCTGGTGGGAACGTAGCTCTGCAGAAATGATTTTAGGTATGCTGGAGAAGACCCAGTGACTGTTCTGTATGCCAGTATCAGAGCCTTGAATTTAATATGTGCATCAACCGGCAGCCAGTGGAGTGAGACAAAGAGTGGTGAAACATGCGCTCTCTTTGGTTCATTGAAGACCAGATGTGCTGCTGCATTCTGGATCATTTGGAGAGGTCTAATAGCACATGCGGGGAGGCCTGTAATGAGAGTGTTACAGTAGTCCAGTCTAGTTATGACGAGTGACTGAACAAGCAGTTGTGTGGCATGTACAGAGAGGAAAGGTCTTATTTTTCTGTTATTGTAGAGTGTAAATCTACATGATCTGTCCAGTCTTTGAGATGTGGTCTGTGAAATTTAGCTTGTTATCGATGGTTACCCCTAGCTTTCTGACCGTTTTGGAAGGTGAAACTGTAGTTGGACCCAGCTGCACGGTGATGTTGTGTTCAACAGCAGGGTTGGCTGGAAAGACAAGGAGTTCGGTCTTGGCTGGGTTGAGTTGCAGGTGGTGTTCCTTCATCCAGGCCGAGATGTCTGCCAGACAGGCAGCGATTCGAGCGGTCACTGTGGTGTCGTTGGGCTGGAAAGACCAGTAGAGTTGCGTGTCGTCAGCGTAGCAGTGGTAAGAGAAACCATGTGACTGGATGATGGGTCCCAGTGATGTTGTGTATATAGAGAAGAGAAGTGGCCCAAGCACTGAGCCCTGAGGTACTTCAGTAAGTAACTGATGTGGCTTGGATACCTCACCTCTCCAGACTACCTTGAAGGACCTATCTGAGAGATAGGAGGTCAACCAGTCAAGCACAGTTCCTCTGATGCCCAGAGTAGAGAGGGTGGAGAGAAGGATCTGATGGTTGATTGTGTCAAAGTCTGCAGAAAGGTCCAGCAGAATCAGAACAGATGATCTGGATTCAGCTTTCGCCTGTCTCAGTGACTCCGTGATAGACAGCAGGGCAGTCTCAGTGGAGTGTCCACTTTTGAAGCCTGACTGATTGTCATCCAGCAGCTTGTTCTGTGAGCGAAAGGCAGAGATCTGATTGAAAACTGCCCTTTCAGGTATTTTCACCATGAATGGAATGAGAGAGACTGGTCTGTAGTTTTCCACGTCTGTGGGGTTCAGTGCAGTTTTTTTTTAAGCAGCGGGGTTACTCGAGCCTGCTTAAATGTACTGGGAAAAATGCCTGTAAGTGGTGACGTGTGAGTGCAGGTAGGATGGACGGAGAGATGGCTTGGAGAAGGTGGTAAGAAATGGGGTCAAGGGAACAGGTGGTGGGGTGGTTGGAGAGGAGTTAATAGACCTCAGTTTCAGTCAGACGAGATGAAATGGGGATGGAAGAGCTGCATACAGGAGGCATGTACATGCACAAGAACTCTGCAGAGCTTCTACAGTGTGTCTGATATCAACATGCAGTGACACGGTGACAAGCACACACATCTGAAGCCCAGTTAATACAGGAACTACACCAAAACACTAAATCTCCGGTGCGCTGTTTTAGCTTTTTGCACTTTAACATCATGCAGTAACACACTGACGTAATGATTGATGTAGGTTGATATTAAATCCCAAAACAAGTGTTCATTGGAGACGCATGTTAATATCAGGTCTAAAGGGTCAATTGTGACGTATAAATAGAAGTACGTATGTTTTCTCTCTCTGTCTGTCTCACAGGTGGAGTTGAGTTTGAGACAGGAGCAGCAACAGCGTGTGGTTTCTGCGGTGGCCTGTCGTGAGTTAGAGCAGCTCAAACGCTTTGAGGAGTTCATGGAGCTCAAACAGAGACAAGAATACCAGAGTATGAGAGACATGATGGAGAAAGAGTAGGTGACCTCTGACCTGGCTCTGTTACACTGACTTGTTCATTATAGATAAGTGTCAGATTTACAATGATGATATTTCATGAGCGTTGATGATGTATTTAAAGGACACAGGAGAGTCTCGGCCGTCAAGAGAAACTACGAGAGGAACACAGACACAGAATGAAGGTGAGTTATGGATAAGAAGTGTTCCTTCAGCAATTAAGTATCTTTCGCAATCCTCAAGATCAAGTATCATGTATATATCTTTGTCATATCGGCCATCAGTCACCCTGCTCTCAAGATATTAGAACAGGCAGCAAAAATAAGATTTTTTTTATCGAAGATAAGAATCAGTCGGTCAGTTTCTTAGTTCTCAAAAACATTCTGCTGTGAGTGTATTGTGACTTTGATTGCCTGTGCAACAGATCTCGAACCTGCGTCTGAGGGAGGCGGAGCAACAGCGTCTGCGGGAGGCGGAGCTTGAGCGGCAGAGGCAGATGGAGGGCAGAGAGAGACTCCGAGCGCTTAATGCCATTCAAGAGGAAGTGCTACAGCTCAACCAGCTCTTGCAGCCGGCTCCGCCCACACAGACAGGCCCCGCCCCTGACCATACCTCTTACATCACCCGCAGTAACCAGCTTTGCTCACAGGTGTCAGAGGTGGTGCGGACCACATCAGAGGTGAATCAACATCTGTTTCATCTTACCATGAGTTTTGTGGGCCCTTCATGAGGATGGGCCCAAGCTTAAATTATTAACATCAAAATAACATTAAAATATGTAGGCATTATGACCAAAACTGAACAAATGCTTTTAAATTTTGATAATTCAATAATAATTTTGCACTGTACATATTATGGTAATTGGGCAAAAAACTAATCATAATCTCATCAAATATTCATGTGTCATATGTTGTTGGAAAGCTCTCAAAGAGTAAAATACAACCAGACTATTTGTTTTACTCACTGACAAAAATGTAGTGAGTAATAGTCTAGTATATGTCTTTGACATACATGTTGCTCAAATCCCCTTTTTTTGGTATAACTTCACGAAAAATAAACAGAACATAAAATATAACATACCATTCCTTGGAGGAGGTGATTAACTTTCAAACGAGTCCACACACAATGTAATCAGATGCATAGATCATTAGATAATCCACATGAAGCACAATGTCCTCACAGCATTTTGCTCTCTGGCTACAAACATGTTAGTTTTCCTGGATCAAATGACATCATTGGAAATGCTGTAGGATCATGTAATGCTAAACCAATCGGATTGGGTGCAGATTTCTCCAACTAGAGGTGATAGTCCTCCACATTTGGGCAGAGAGTCATGTGATCATTCATTGTGATCATTCATTGTAATTACATATGCCACCAGGAGATGGCGCCAAGTACATGATACAAACACAATGATGCCTCAAATGACACAGAATGAAACTCACTCTACAATGAAACATTACTAAAATAATGTCTTCATGCTATGCAAACATTTAGTCATTGTTGTGTTTGCATGTGTAATTGGTTCTTATGTACAATTGTTATGTTTTATTTGTTTGGAGTCGTTTTTTGGACACTTTTTAGTAATGCGATAACCTTTGATTTTGGTTATGCCAATAAAACAGGAAATCTTTAAAAACACCTTCAGAGCTTAAAGAGATAAAACATGAATTGTTTTCATTGTGCAGGGTCAGTTTCTCAGTGTGGAGGACATGACGGTGGCAGAGCGAGCACTACAGGAAATGAGGTCACTGGTCAGAGCTCTGCAGGAAGAGGTGGCAGAGGCTGCAGAGAGGAAGAGGAAGGAACAGGAGGAAGAGGAAGAGAGGAAACGACAGGCTGAGCTGAAAGCCCAACAAGAAGAGCAGAAGAGAAATGTAGAGCAGGCCGCTAAAGAGAGAGCCAGAAAAGAGGGTGATGAATGAAGCAAATGAACATGCATGAAAACATGTATTTTTTTTTATCCACCCTCATGTTGTTCCAAACCCAGATGTTAGGCAGAATGTTAACTTAATCACCATTCGCTCTCACTGCATCAGGCCATTCAATTTTGTGTTGTACGGAAGAACCTAATATGGGTTTTTGAACAACACGAGGGTGAGTAAATGATGACAGAATTTGTATCTGTTTATTTTTGGGGAACTATCCCATTAATGCCTCTCTGAACACATGATCTTCATCTCTACAGGTCTGCAGATGAGAGCGGACGACAGCACTTTAAAGTGGTACAACGAGCTGCAGGAAGCGGCCGGTCAGTGTGCTCGGTCTTTTGAAGACCTCAACGCTAAAGACACACAGGTGAGACGTTTATCAGCTTTGTGTGTCATTCTGTTCGATGTGGTGTTCTATTGGATAATTATCTTTTCTTTCTCCCTTTGGTTTTTATATTATGAATGTGTGCAGACGAAGAAATTAAAAATGGAGCTCCAAAAGGCTGCAACCATTCCTGTGAGCCAGATAGCAAGCACTTCAGGTGAGACAACAGGCATGTTTATATCACACTGATTATGCTTTAACCCTTGTGCGACCTTCGGGACACTTTTGTCTTTTTCATTTTTTCAATCATTTTGGCTGTTAATGCCAACGGCATACATGTTGTCAAAGGGGAGTATTTTGGGGGGAATTTTGATATTTCAACCTCAGTTTCTATAATACATCTATAACACACTGTGTACACAAAATAGTCACACTCGGGGCCTTCAGGACAAAAATGTCCCCATTGAAACCCATTAAAACGGCAATATTTAATCCCAGTGCCATTAAAGCATAAAATCATGAATTCTATGATATTATGCTTTCCTTCTGGATGGCTTCAAAATCTAAATGTTTTATATTTTCCACCAGATGGCGCCATTTTTCTCATGTTTAGCCTATGGAGCAAATACATGCTTTTTTCCTATTTTCTGTTTGCTGTATGTGTGTGTGTGTGTAAAAAAACAACAGTGGCATTATATAAACAAACTGGCATTTAATGGGTTAAAATCCTGAAAATGAATGAATATTTGGTAGCTATGATCAGGACTGATGATGGTTAAAACAATTATCTCATTGAAAGTGCAAAATAATTGTTTAAGGACCCGTCAATCTACACCTGCGTCAGACATGCTTGTGTAGGTTCTCGGGTGAGTTGCATCATAAACATTTATCTACATTTATGCATTTGGCAGACACTTTTATCCCAAGTGACTTACAGTGCACTTATTACAGGGACAATCCCCCCGAAGCAACCTGAAGTTAAGTGCCTTACTCAAGGACACAATGGTGGTGGCTGTGGGGATCAAACCAGCAACCTTCTGATTACCAGTCATGCGCTTTTGCCCACTACGCCACCACCACTCCTAAACATAAAATATTTAGGTCACTTTGTCAAGATAAATATTGTTTAATACTTAGAACACATCTTGAGATCCCTTCAGATTTGCTCTCAGTGTTTTGAACGCAAGAATGTAACGCATGTTTGTTTTGTTCTGCTGAAGGTTGTTTTCTTCACTGTATAAACTGTGTGTTGCTCACACAGCTGAAGTTTCACTTACTGCCCTCTGGAGTAAACAGGTGGTACTACACGCTTTCATTTCTCAGGAAGCTTCCTTATACAGGGGCATTGCGATTAATTGCGTACATTTTTTTAGCGCATTATTTTTGGTAAAATGAATCGCACTGAATTAACGCATTAAATCGACAGCCCTAATTACGATACCTAGAATACCCACGTGCAGCGTCAATGAATCATCATCTTGCAGCCTTAGCTTAGTGTTCCAGTTAAGCAGGTTGTCAAGATATATGGTGAATGGGGAATTAAATTGTGGTCTGTTCTCAGCCTAAACCGATCATATCACTTCAGAAGACCTGGATTAAAACACTTGAGTCGTATGTATTACTTCAAGCTTTAAACGGTTAAAAAGGGAGCATTGAAGGACACTAAGTTTCATAAAGGTAGTCCATGTGGTTTATGTGTCATGCTACAAGTCCTCTGAAGGCGTACGATAAAAAGTTTACATGTCTATTTATCAAAACCCTGATCATTTCATATCTCATGTAATCACAGTTTCTTGATTTTTGGAAGTTATCAGCATATCATTGTGCATATAAATGCAGTCAATGCCATTTTCATATAGTGTGAAATGCCAACATAAAGTCTAATTTATCCAAGGCGGATTTTACACCTCATGCTTGTAACCTTTCCTTGTTTGCATGAAGGTTCCCCACTGAAGGAGATCTTTGATAAGATCGATAAGCTGTTATCAGGGCGATCCGTAACGTCCAGTGGAAAGTCTGTGTCCACATCGCAGCATCCACACGGGCAAGAGTTTGTCAGCTATAAACTGGCAGAAAAGTTTGTGGTGAGAAAATCTCTTCCTTCACTACCAGTGAAATGTTTGGACACAACTTTAAAAACCTTTTGATCTAAAGTGCATTTGTGTTTCAAAGAATCGAAAGCTGCAAACTCATAAAATTGATGGCAGAAATCCATTTGCAGAAACAAGGAGAAGAGGAGGTGGCGTCTCATCATGAGGCAGCGTTCCCTATCGCAGTCGTGGCGTCAGGCATGTGGGAACTTCATCCTAAGGTTGGAGACCTTATACTGGCTCACCTCCATAAGATGTGCCCGTATGCTGTGCCACACTACCCACCTATGAAAGATGGCATGTCTGTAGAGGAGTATCAGAAGTATGTATTACAACAAACATCCGTGAAAACATTGTTTATTTGCTCTGATTTATCAGTCATTTATAGCAAGAAAACTATTAAGGGAGGCTCTGGGTATCTCTGACGCTGACTATCACACCTGGAGTCACGAGTTTGAATCCAGGGTGTGCTGAGTGACTCAGTCAGGTCTCCTTAGCAACCAGTTGGCCCAGTTGCTAGGGAGGGTAGTGTCACATGGGGTAACCTCCTCGTGGTCACTATAATGTGGTTCTCGCTCTCGGTGTGGCGAGGTTGTGCGTGGATGCCGCGGAGAATAGCGTGAAGCCTCCACACGTGCTACGTCTCCATGGTAACGCGCTCATGTCACGTGATGAGATGCGTGGATTGACGATCTCAGCCGCGGATGCAACTGAGATTCGTCCTCCATCACCCGGATTGAGGTGAGTCACTACGCCACCACGAGGACTTGGAGCGCATTGGGAATTGGGCGTTCCGAATTGGGGAGAAAAGGGGAGGAACACCCCCCAGTTGTTCCAATCCAGTTGTTTTTAAACACAAAAGCATGTCCTGTGTTAACAGCCAAATTCCTAATCTGGTGTGACGTATGTTGAATGTGCTTTCCCAACAGGATTCTGGGATACCGAGTGGATGACTCGCAAGTAGAGGGTCAGGATAGTTTTCTGAAAAGAATGTCGGGAATGATCCGTCTGTATGCGGCGATAATCCAGCTGAGATGGCCTTATACTAACAAACAAGGGGTGCGTGCCATCAAACACATGCACTTTCATTTACATCACAACATGTCAACATAACCTAAAGGAATCGTTCACCCAAAACGTGTCATTCCAAACCCGTATCACTTTTTGTTCAGTGGAACAAAAGATAATTTTGCTGCGCTCATGCACTTCTACTCGTTCTCGTAAAAATGCACCAATACAATCTGTCGTACGAATGTCATTCCTTAAACATTCAACACACAAATAAAAATCATGTGATGTCCTAGTGAGGTTATTAAAAGGGCAAAGGCTGCGATTTAATGAGATAAATATATAGATTGCATGTGCTGGGCACTTCAAAGTGAACGTTGTCCCGACTTTTAGAGCTCCTTGATGTAAAAATAACATTTGTAAAAATGTCTCCTGCTCATTTCCATTCAAATGGCCTTTGACCAATAAAATGGGGTGTCATGACGTCATTCTTAAAAAAAAAATAAAAACACTTTGTTGCGTAGGTTTTGGTCTGCCCTTCAGCCATTTCCATACAGAATTTAGTATTATTATAATTTAATATTATGTCTGCAATTTATTTTAGCGATAATTTGACACTTCGAATGCGGCCTTCTTTCACGGGAATTCGGAGGATGCATGAGGTGTATCATTCGTGGGCACTCATTACCCACAATTCTTTGCTTCAACGGAAATGTCTTAAAAAAAATAAAAAACAAAACGCCAATTTGCCCGTAAATATGATGTTGAAATGCAAGTAATGCTAATTCCCATGTTGAAGTACCTCAGTAGACGGGTGCAGACTATATAATATGTATTACTATATTAACATATAATTAAAATAAAGTATTAGACTAAAAGTACACCAGTAAAATACTCCTTACATCATTATAACTCTCCTAAAATGTACCTCATACGTTCCCTTCCAGAGGGACTTTGTTCCCGTCTCACTCAAAGCGCTCACGCTTGTTAAAGAGTGGCGTGCTGTCATAGCAACCGTGAAACATTCCGTTTCCATTTGTCCTACAAAGGCCGTCTCGTTTAAACAAGGCTTGATTAAAGGAGGACGGTCTGTATACAGCAGCCTTCAAAGGACGCATCCTACCTAGCAGGCTGCCTTGACAACGAGAGACACCCGTCATCGTTGTGTGTCGCGTTAAAAGACCATTTAAAATCCGATTTGAGCAGCCAGAGCGTCCGGACTGAGACGCATCTGAAAAAAAATCATATTTCAATCGCATTTAATTTTGTTTGAATCACATTTCATGTGGTGCCGCACAAGCCCTCAAAAGTGAAGCCAAAACGTCTCGATCGCCCCCCGGTGGCTGGTCCTAGTATAGGTCATAAACCCCGCCTCCCCATGTTATTCAACGGGACGTGAGACCAACTAAACAATTAAATTACACTTCACATATCTTTTTTCCAAAGATAGTTTCTGTCATTTGCTGTCGTTTCTATCACGTTGATGTCATTTCAAGTGTTTGTTTTCAAAATAAGTTTGTTTTTAGTTATTTGATGCTATAAAAACGGTGCTGTGACATCATGATTGACAGCTGTGATTGACAGGTTCTCTGAGCGACGTCACTGAAGCACCAACTGACTTTTTTTCGGGCTCTTCGGAGGACTGAGGAGATTGGAGCTTTAAATTTAATATCTAAATTTCTATAATTAATTATTTCACACCGTCATAAGTCAAAAGTGCAGGGGCGTGTGCTTGCGATTGATTCAGCGAGAGTGGGGGCGGGGCCTTGATTTCACGGCTTTACTTCCTGCTCACTACTGCGCAGGTCTGGTCCCGAAATCGTAATTGTGCAGACTCGAGTCCCAAGATGTCAGCGCCATATCGGGACACTGGCGGCTTCAGTTCTCACCAATGGAAAAGAGCGAAGGGGCGTCATCCATCTTTTTTTACAGTCTATGGTCCAGACCATCAAAAACTCATCTGGAGAGAATCTGAATATGCCAAAAAATCTGATTTTTAGTGGCAGTCTGAACAATGCCTAATAATCACATTGTGTCACGTAGTGACGTGCTTTTCCAAAAATTAGAAGCTAACGTCAAAAACACAGAAACGGAAGAGGGCTTCAAAATAAAAGCGCGATTTAAATGGAAAAAATAATAGGGTTATTAATTAAATATAAATAAAACATCAGTTTTTTATTATAAATAAATTATATTGGGACACGTATTAAAAAATGTAGACTTTTGCAATCCACATAAAAAAATAGCAGCATACGAGTTTGGAACGAAACGAGGGTGAATAAATAATGACAGAATTCTATTTTTTGGGGAAACTATTCTTTTGACATGGTGATTCATGCTTTCTGCCGAATTGATCTTTGCTATGCAGTTGTGCTCATGTGTGTCTGTACTGGTTTATCAGCCTCATCCTCATGGGCTGAATCACGGCTGGCGCTGGCTGGCACAGACACTCAACTTGGAGCCTCTCGCTGACGTCACTGCAACGATTCTTTTCGACTTCCTGGAGGTACATTTTGCTTTTCTCTGAAAATAATCAGTGCTATTATATCTTTGTTTCGTGAGGACATCCGTATGTCATATGTTTACTTGTTTAGGTTTGTGGAAATGCCCTTATGAAGCAATATCAAGGCCAGTTCTGGAAACTGCTGCTGCTCATTAAAGAAGAATATTTTCCCAGGTACGACATGACCTCATTTCACCTCGGTGTACTGTTGTTTTGTCTTCTAAACCTCATCTGATTCTTTTCAGAATTGAAGCGGTCACCAGTTCTGGTCAGATGGGCTCTGTAACCAGACTGAAGCAGTTTTTAGAGGCAGGCTTTGTGTTTTTATGGCATATTTTGTGCACGCTGCTTTTTGCGCCATTGTGATACTCAATGTGACATCTTTATCTTCCCTAGACCTCTCTTAGAACAAAGCAGATCCCCTCTCCCAAGGGCCAGCTAAACTCTGCCTTCTGGAGGTCCTGATTGGTGGACAACTCTGCTGGATATTAACCAATCAAATACGCAGTTGCTGTGTACATAAGCATCTGTAGGATTCGTTTAACGTTAATATCATGCCATCCTAAATTCAGTTGTATTTTTTTTTATCAGTGCGTTTGAGGAACTATCAACTTTACTGAATTGGTTTTTAATATTTGCGAGCATCTTACTTTTAACCACTGTATCTGTCCAATTCCCAGTTATCCCACAAAGCAAGTCAATATTTAGTTTTTTCAGATCACCGCTGAACGCAAGCCTTATTTTCGGAATAAGATGTCTCCTGTGCATGTATAGGGATGAAATGTATATCGACATGGGATGTTTAAGAGTATACTGATTACCTAGAAAGTGGCTTTCATTTATCTTCACTGTAATGTAAGATACGGTTTGTGCAGAAGATGAAATAAAACATTAAAGTCACTTCAAGTATCGTATATGTTTAAATTGTGTTTTTCGAGGCCTGGAAATGTCATGGAAATTTCTAAATTATCTCTTAATATTTTAATGAGCTACATATTGCTTTTATGTACAGTAATGCCAAAGCCCTTTTCAAGGCAAGTCAGTCCACTCGCCATCTTTGGAACGCTCCGGGGCGGCATGTTCTATAAATAGGTAGTGCAAAATCCCGGCGGAGTATTCGCAATGGGTGTTTACTACGAGTAAAATAAGGTTTGTTGTAAACATTACTTGACGATACGTGGCCGTTTAACTAATTACACACTTTAATACCTCAAACGTGAATTTTTGAGCCATATTACATACTTTTTTTGTTTATATTAATTTGTATCCCCTTTTCTCCTACACACTGCCAGCGACTGGCGGTGAAGTGTCTAGTGGGCGTTCCCACTACTGGTCGCCTAGTAACGTTTATAAATAACATTCACGGATGTCATTCCATTGCTCTTGACAGCGAAGTGCTTTTCTTGCCGCTAAAAATAAACATTTTGGAGGGAAAAGACTAAATATAAATGGAATCAGTACATGAAATGCTTTATATCAAAGATGAATGAGAAACAAGGCGTGCTCTTTGCCATAGCGGCGGTTTATCTGCGTCGAAAACGCAAACGCCGGTCTGTCTGGGTCCACAAAACCATTCAATCTCGGAGTCAGCACGGCGAGTACCACCGGCTGGTGCAAGAGCTGTGGCTGGATATACCATATCCATATCATAGAGGCAGAGCACTGGACAATTGCCAACAGCAAGAATTAGCCTTTCATCCATCTTTCCGTTACTGCAGGAGCTGAGAGAGAGAGAGAGAGAAGGCTCACGTGAGCTCTCCCGTCTTCTCTCCTATTGGCTGTTGCTTCCGTAAGTCGCTCTTCATTTGAATTTGTCTCAACTTTGTCGCTGGACACGCCCACATCTAGTCGCCAGCGGTTGCGACAGCTCGTGTCGCCGGAAGTTGCTTTGCTCTCATTGAAAATGAATGGGATGTGTCGGTCTCGCGCGATGTTGCTGGCAGTGTGTACACAGCTTTAGTAGGTCCTCCTGGTGGCGCGGTTACTCGCCTCAATCCGGGTGGCGGAGGACAAGTCTCAGTCGCCTCCGCTTCTGAGACCGCCAATCCGCGCATCTGATCACGTGACTCGTTGTGCATGACACCCGGAGACTCACAGCATGTGAAGGCTCATGCTACTCTCCACGATCCACACACAACTCACCACACGCCCCATTGAGAGCGAGAACCACTAAAGGTGCGTACACGCTGCCAGCGACTTTATCGCTGCAGGTCGCCAGTGGCTGGCGGTGAAGTCGCTAGTGGGTGTTCCCACTACTGGTTGCCTAGTAACGTTTATAAATGACATTCACGGATGCCACTCCATTGCTGTTGACAGCGAATCTCTTTTCTTGCCACTAAAAACAAACATTTTGGAGGGAAAAGACTAAATATAAATGGAATCAGTACATAAAATGCTTTATATCAAAGATGAATGAGAAACAAGGCGTGCTGTTTGCCATAGCGGCTGTTTATCTGCGGCGAAAATGCAAATGCCGGTCTGTCTGGGTCCATAAAATCCCCGCGATCTCAGATACACCTTTCCACGCAGTATTTTTCTTAAAAATGTCCTTGTACGTGGGAAGAGACATATAAAGCACTGGAAAATTTCTAACAGCAAGAATTAGCCTTTCATCCACCTTTCCGTTACTGCAGGAGCTGAGAGAGAGAGAAAGGATCACGTGAGCTCTCCCGTCTTCTCTCCTATTGGCTGTCGCTTCCGTAAGTCGCTCCAAAGTTGAACTTTTCTCAACTTTGTCGCTGGACACGCCCACATCTAGCGCCAACGGTCGCGACAGCTTGTGTCGCCATTAGTCGCTGTGCTCGCATTGAAAATGAATGGTATTGAGTCGCTGTCGCTGGCAGTGTGTACGCACCTTAATCGTGACCAGGAGGTGGTTACCCCATGTGACTCTACCCTACCAAGCAACTGGGACAATTTGGTTGCTTAGGAGACCACTGTAAAAACACCGAGATGTGGCACAACGTCCGTCGAGTACGAATTTAATTAGGAACGCAATTAAATAAACAGACACGAAATGCGTTCAGTGTGAACAGCCCCTAAGACAGCTGACAACTTCATGCGGGCCACTGAAAATGAAATGGGCTGAATTTGGCCCACGGGCCGCCAGTTGAATAGTCCTGCTCTACACCTACCCGCATGATATATATATATTGCATTCAGTATCGGTATAAACCTTTTGTGGGTCGATTTTGACCCGGTGGATTTTAAGCTTATAAATGATTCATAACGTGATGCTTTTGACCTAAAACTATATTGTAAGTAATTAATAGGTTCTTAACTGTTAATACAAATCAAATAATAAACATTTTTGGCATGTTAACTTATGCAATTTTATTTTAGAAATTCAAAATATACATTAACTGCAGCAAAACCAGATATACAGGTGAACACTTCTTTATGAAATGTCCTTTATATTAACAAAGTATGGGGATTATTAGTCATTTGAATGCATTTATTATTACCTATAACTGCTCTATACAACTTGGTTGTCAAAAGTTATGAAACCAACATATTCGTTCAACTAAACATAATTTTAAACAACTCAAGTATACAACATTAATACTTCCTTACTATGTTTTTAAGCTAAATCTACTCTTATTTACTCATGAACGGTTGCTGTAAGCTGGTTAAATGTGGACAATTTAACGGGTCTCTTTTAAAAATGTTCATGTATTTTGATAGTTTTAGTATGGAAACCAAATTATCTACCGCTCCCCGGACAAAAATGACCCGAACACAATAGGAGGGTTAAGTGAAATGCAAATATCTCAGACATTTAACACAAAATCCTGACATTAATAACAATGTCAATATTAACTTCATACTGAGGTGCTTTAAAAGTACCTTCCGTTTTGGAAATGTAGTGTATGGTGTAACATCATATCATCAGGTTGGGCATTTCAGCCCAGTAACTGGCCCAGGACGGTGACCCGAGAAGAGTTTGACGGATCACTACTTCTGATCACTTTTAAAAGTTGACAATTTGTCCCGTTAAGTTTCAATGAAGCCATTTATATGGGAATTACTTATTATGACTAGATTGCCTGCCTTTACCTTTGAGTGACCCAAAGGAAATGAAAATCTTTTGTTCACTTTGTTACAAAACTTTTATATTATGTTTTGCCAATGGACGAATCCCGAACAGGGTGTTTTATTTCAACAGAACAAGCTAAAAAAAAAAATATTCAAGGGATGTACATACGACCACTAAACAAAACATGAGGCAGTGGGGTCAAAAGTTACAAGCATGTTTTTGACTTTTTTTGGAAGATTTTATTTTCTTTATCAAAAATGATTTGAAATCTGGTTGTGTCTGTAAAACAAGACAAGATAAAAATCAAAAACCCACAATGCTGGCGTTCACACCCCTCTTTCCTCAACCCTCCTGAACAGACATGGTAACAAGAGGCAACATCGATACAACTACTGATGTCTATCTGCTGATTAAACACCACGAATAAAGTAACAAAACCGTGGAGAACTAGCAATTACTGCACTTCATGGCTTCAGTTCAATTAACCACACAAAACAAAGGAAAATTATACATATTTGTACATATATATATTTATTAAAAAACAAAAATAATGAAAACACTACTCGCAATTCTACTCCAGACAGCGTTGCTGCCAATAACTACAGTGTTTTGCTATAAACCTTGACACGCATTTGGAAAATTGAGATGGTGGATGCCATGTCGGCAAGATCTTGCAGTCAGTTTAGCGCGAGTCTGTTCGAGGGGGACTGGATCATGGCGAGTTCAGGATAGAGGAACATGTGATGAAGCTCAGAACCAAAAAACAAAACGGAAGAAAATACGAAGCATCTAGCTCCCCAAAAACAATAACAAAAAAAGCCAAAGAAGCGATTTGGAAGTGGGACTGGGGAAATTACGGGATTATATTCCTCCTCGACTTCAGCTTCAGTCATCCTCGCCTTCGTCATCCTGTAACGAGAGGCAAATCGGGTATAAATAAGCAGAAAATCACTGTTTAATATACGTTTTACATCAGCATTGACAAATGCTAAACTGACATTTTCAGTCATTCATCCGGGTTTGATGAATTACTCAAAGTAATCCACTACAAGTTACCTAAAATCTAACCAGATTACAAAACGCTTCACCGCCATGTAATCAGATTTCCAACTACTTTCGTTACTTTCATAGAAACTTTACACTTTTCAACTCAAATTCAAAACGTCTATATTTCCTCCATTTCTACGGTGGCCCAGAGGTGCACAACACAAAATTGACAATGCAAAAAAAGTTGAAAACACTAAATAAAAAACATAATTAAGCCGCAACACAACGGAAATAAACCACAACTCAAACTATTATATATATTATTATTATTATGGCAACTCGGTCATGATTTCGTTCAATTTGTGGTTTATTTCCGTTCTGCTGTGCTATATTGCCTTTGTGTCCTCAGCTTGTATTTACTTTGCAAATTTTGTTTTGTTGTGCACCCTTGGGCCACCGTATGTTTTATTGTTGCACGCACTTCAGCGGGCACAGAAACACAAACAGACATTTAAATAATTCATGTTTAAAAGTATTATACACAGGGCTAGTTATCAATACAGATACAATATGAATATTTATTTTTACTAATAATATTTTATTAGTTTTTTTTACATTTTCCACATTTTAGGTTTTTAAAAAATAAACAAATATATTGCATATATATTTTATAAAATTTGTATCGTTTAACTGCATACTTTGTAGGTATATACCAAGTGTGCCGCACAAGCCCTCAAAAGTGAAGCCAAAACGTCTCGATCGCCCCCCGGTGACTGGTCCTAGTATAGGTCATAAGCCCCGCCTCCCCATGTTATTCAACGGGACGTGAGACCAACTAAACAATTAAATTACACTTCACATATCTTTTTTCCAAAGATAGTTTCTGTCATTTACTGTCGTTTCTATCACGTTGATGTCATTTCAAGTGTTTGTTTTCAAAATAAGTTTGTTTTTAGTTATTTGATGCTATAAAACGGTGCTGTGACATCATGATTGACAGCTGTGATTGACAGGTTCTCTGAGCGAAGTAGTCACTGAAGCACCAACTGACTTTTTTCGGGATCTTCGGAGGACTGAGGAGATTGGAGCTTTAAATTTAATATCTAAATTTCTATAATTAATTATTTCACACCGTCATAAGTCAAAAGTGCAGGGGCGTGTGCTTGCGATTGATTCAGCGAGAGTGAGGGCGGGGCCTTGATTTCGTGGCTTTACTTCCTGCTCACTACCGCGCAGGTCTGGTCCCGAAATCGCAACTGCGCAGACTCAAGTCCCAAGATGTCAGTGCCATATCGGGACACTGGCGGCTTCAGTTCTCACCAATGGAAAAGAGCGAAGGGGCATCGTCCATCTTTTATTACAGTCTATGGTATATTCACATTGCATTATTGAACACCTGCTAAAAAAAACGGTACTGTCTCTTTAATAGTGTTGTCACGGTACCAAAATTTGGATACCAGTGAAAATCCACGGTTCTCGGTACCAATTTCGGTACCAAACCAAAGTTTAATTTAGACTAAATTTACAAGAAAAAATCCATGGTTCTCGGTACCAAAGCAAAACACAAAAACATGCTAATTGAACAACACACTATTTTTATTAATAAAAGGTAAACAATGCCATTCTTTATACTTATTTAAAATTGTGTTTCAAGTTTTTCCACAACTAATAAATGAAAATAAATTACACACCTAAAAAACACAACAATAAGCCATGACTGAATAAACACTCAGTGTTATATTTATAAACTTAAACATTTTTATAAATTAAACAAAATATGCCATGACTGAACAACAATTTATAAACTAAAATATTATTATAAAAAAAGCAAAAAAAAAAAAAAAAAAAAAAAGGCATAATTTAAGTATATCAAGCCAAGGATTGTAAACGTTTGAGTAATTAAATAACTAGATACAAGTTTCTAATCTATGCTTAAAGTTTCACCCAAAACAATACTGGCCTACAGTTACATTTATTCCTTAAGTTACTTTCTTTGCCATTTCCAGATTTTCTGAAAGAAACACTAACATATCAACATGTTCCTGACTCAGTCTTGAGCGTCTTGGGCTAACAATATACCCTGCAGTACTGAACACTCTTTCAGATGAACAGCTTCATGCAGCAATGCACAGATACTTCCTGGCAAACTGTGATAGTTGAGGTAGTGTACCCATATTTGTTTTCCACCAGGAAAGTGGATCATCCTCAGCACTGACCTCAGGCATCTGACCGTACACCAAGAATTCACCATTTAACTCGTCACTTGCAGAAAGATGTGCTTGACTTGAGGATGTTGGTTCTCCTTTTTCTTTCTTTTCCCCTTGTATGGAGGAAAGCAGATGCTTCAGGTCATTTTTGGATTTTTTTGATGGCCTGACTTCTTGACTTGACTCTGCTCCAGACACCCGAGATGCACTTCCTTCATTGCCCATTTTCCACACCTCATCCAGGAGACTTTGCTTCACATCATCAACCTTAAGAGAAACAAAGCTGTTTTTAAATCTTGGATCAAGGTAAGTTGCAGTGTTCAAAAGAAACTGCAGCTGCAGGTCATCATAGCGATGCTTAAGATACTCGTGTATCTTTTCCTTCATCTCTTGGGCTAGTGCAGAGTCACTTTGTTCATGACTGAGACACTCAAATATCTTCCAGAGTAATGGCAAGACTGAGGACAGGGTGGTATGTTTTTCCCCACTAAGTGCATCAGTAAAAGGACTGAGTGGCTCAAGAACTGCTTTAACAGTTTCTAAAACTGTAATGTCCGAGTCTTTTGGCATCAGATACCATTTTTTCCTGTCTTCAGCCAGGACTGCACAGACAACCTGCTGCTGCTCCAAGAAACGTTCCACCATACCATATGATGAATTCCAGCGAGTGGGTTCATCATGAATGAGTTTGTGGTCTGGAGAGGACAGATCTTTCTGTTTTTTGGCCAGCTGGCGTGAAAGTTTTGGTGATCTTGTGAAGGCAGAAATAGTTTTTCGAAGCCTTGACAGCGCTGCGGACACCCTGTTTATGTCTATTGCCTTATTTACAGCAAGGTGAAGATTGTGTCCAAAATAAGGAATCCAGGTGTAGTCCTCAAAGGCTTTTTTGTTATTTGTGGCATTGTCTGTTGTGATGCCTGACATTCTTCTTACAATGTCCAACTTCCAGTCTTCAAGTTTTTCTTCAAAGGCCTCCTTCAAACTTTCAGCAGTGTGATCTGTGTTGAGACCACAACAGCCAAGACACCAGGATTGCAATTCCCACGATTTATAATGTACTGCAGAGTTACAGACATGAGTGTCTGCAGTTCTACTTGTCCAAAGATCTGTTGTGCAGCTGTAAAACGGTTTCTCTCCGAGATGCTGCATTATGAGGTCTCTGGTGTCATTGTAGATGCGTGGAATCTCATTGTACATAAAAAAGTTTCGACTTGGAAGCTGGTATTTTGGGTTGAAGTGATGAAGCAGCTGCTGGAATCCACATTTTTGAACAGTATAAATGGGCACTTTATCCATACATATGAATTCAGCAACAGCTCGGTTCAGCTTTCTTGCCTCAGGTGAGTTTTTGTCATATTTCTGCTGCCGCTGAAAAGCTTCTGTAACTGTTGGCTGTTTTAGAGTTTGCTGGGGTGTTTCATGATCATCCTCAGCCTGCAGCTGTAAAAGGAACATATGATACAAGTCTGTCTGACCAAATGCAACATTAGATCATTGACACCAGCTAAAATATAATGTTTCTGTAAATAACAAACATCAGCTTTTATAATAAATCTAGATAAGATTACAAATTTACTGTCCTCCTGTTTTTTTTTTTTAACCCTAATAAAATGTATAGTAGCATTAAATAGTCAATAAAGAAGCTTAATTCTAACACTCATTATATTTGCGTTAGCTGCACCACGTAACGTTATGCTAATGATTTACTACAGGGCTAACATTGTGTTTATTTCAATCCGACATTCAAATTAAAATATGGTATATAACTCAAAACAGAACCTCTAAATATGAAATTAATTTGAAACTTACCTGCTTGAACTCTTTCATTAGATCCGGGTGTCGGTCTTTAAGGTGTTTTATCAAGTTTGATATGTTTCCTGCTTTTGAGAGAAAACTTCGATGACATCGTTTGCAAATTGGTTTTTGATGATCTATGATGTTCCCCTCGTCATCAGCCGCAAATCCGAAATATTTCCACACATGGCTCTTTCCTCCTTTCTTATCAATAAGAGCAGTCACCACAGCAGCGCCGGCGGTCGCCATGTCTCAGCGCTTTCATGAGGACGACGCAACTTCACGCGCTTCGTGCGTGCATGCGTGAACTTTGACCGGGTACTCGGTACCACTGGTACTTGATACTGAGACGTTTTTTTTTTTTAGTACCGACTTGGTACCGAAGTACCGAATATTTTGACAACACTAGTAGGTATATACCTACTAGTGGACCAGACCTGCGCAGTAGTGAACAGGAAGTAAAGCCACGAAATCAAGGCCCCGCCCTCACTCTCGCTGAATCAATCGCAAGCACACGCCCCTGCACTTTTGACTTATGACGGTGTGAAATAATTAATTATAGAAATGTAGATATTAAATTTAAAGCTCAAATCTCCCGAAATCGCAACTGCGCAGACTCGAGTCCCAAGATGTCAGCGCCATATCGGGACACCGGCGGCTTCAGTTCTCACCAATGGAAAAGAGTGAAGGGGCGTCGTCCATCTTTTATTACAGTCTATGGTATAGTCACATTGAATTATTGAACACCTGCTAAAAAAAACGGTACTGTCTCTTTAAGGAAACCTGGCATTTCTGTAAATGGTGTCTTTAAATTAGCGCATGTTAACGAGAGCGCAACAATTCTACATAAATATTTCTGAAATGTGTAACTCAAGTAATGTACTTTAAAAGTAATTAAAGAGAGCAAAAATATTTTACACTACTTATTTGACTAAAGGGTAATTAGATTACTCTAACGAGTTACTTTGCAATCAGATTAAACCAGACACTATTCACGATTATCAAATAGGATTTTCATAATCATATTATAGATACTGGTGGAACGGATTTTCTACAACAACAACAAAACATCAGGCTGACATTTCAAGTTGGCCCTTCTCAAGCATTGAAAAGTTCATATATGCTATTAAAGTTACACTTAATCATTTCAATGACCGTCAATTCCAACAATATAAATAGAAAAAAACAATAAGTGATTTCACTATATGGAAAAGAGTGGCCTTAACATTCTTCAAAAATTTGTGTCTGGTTTGGAACGGCATATGGGTGAGTCAAATATACAATTCAAATTTTTGGGGATGACGTAACACTTTAAAAGCACTTTTTATCCCATTGTTAAATAACATTTAGATGTGAAAAATGCCAGTGTCAATTCTACTGAAGTCAGCGGCAGCGCATGACAAACCTCTCCATCGTCATCATCTTCCTCTCCATCATCCTCTCCCTCCTCATCAATATCATCCAGACCTTCCTCATCATCTTCCTCATCCTCGCCCTCTCCTTCCTCATCCTCCATGTCTGGGACCTGCACGCAGATTGAAATTGGTGTCCGGTGTGGTTTGAATGCAAATGAATCTGAATTTCCATTCAGCTGCCTCAACAGGAAGAACCGTACAGCCACATATTTACCCAAATAACAAAGGCTTCAGTTTGCATGTAAATGTTCTCACCAAGTAGTACTGGAGAGGATTTGGCCAGATGTCATCTTTGATAACTTCGCCCAACTCGTCCGCCCCTGAATCGGCGTGATCGGTGAACCAGGTGAAGAAACTCTCCGGTTCTTCATGTTGCCTCTTCTTGCCGGCTTTACTCGGTGTCGGACCGGAGCGACTTGTGAGATCCTTTCAAAAAGTACAAACATTTCACATAAAACCCCAGGACTGCAAAACCGCGAGGAGCTAGTCAAACGGAGCAATGATAAACACCATACGCACTTTTCCTGGTTTCCATTTGATCTCTGTTGACTTTGAAGTTGGGTCTCCACTTTCATTCAGGTGAATTTCTTTGGAGAGGACTTTGTTCTCGAAATACATGTTTTCATCGAAATACTAAAAAAGACAACAACAGAAAGGAGGCAGTGAGGTATGAAAGTAAAGCAGCTTCAACCATGAAATTATTCAAATTATTAATACTTACAAAATCTATTCTGTAGCCTGATTTGATGTCTTCAAACTCTGTCACTTCTACTCTGGTCAGATAGTGAAGTGCTTCCTCATCCTCCTCACCAAGAAGAGCCGAAACTAGAGAAACAAATGGATATTACACAAGAATTCATTCATATGTTCAAACAAACAACCAGCACAGATTAACCCTTTTGGTTCGGTCAGTTGACCGAAATCAATTTGGTTTCTTTAATAAATATGATGTACTTTATCTGAGTGGCTTGAGGCTTAGTTTCTTAACTTTCATCTGACATCTTGAGTTTAGACCAAGTGACACTTTTGACACCACCATAGAAAATGAATGGGCGAGACTATAACACAGAGCAATTTTTGGGGGGAATTTGTCAATTAAAATCAGTAATTCAGCCACAGTGCAGAACACACACACACAAACTCATCTAGTTACAACAAGGAATGAATTAGTAGATCTCTGCATCCATTTACTGGCTGTTTTTGTCATGAAATGTCTCTTTTTTTTTTTTTTTGCACCATCTGGCCCCAATACATGACACATTCTCATTCATCTTCATGTTTCAACTTATAGAACTGTAGCTTTATACTGTATTGAAATATGTGAGAAATGTACAGGGATGTAAACTCAGTGTTCCAGATGCACATTTTCAGTTTATCTGTTTGTTGCATGTAAAGCTTTTTCTTGTCTTTAAAGCTTTAAGTGTTTAAGCATAAAATAACCCTTTCAAGTGACCCTTTTAATAAGGAGAATGTAGAAAATACTACCAAACAATTAGGTCAAATTAGATTCAGAAAAGGGGACTAGCTGAAAGGCGAGTAGTTTGAATCCCTGAATATAACATTTATGCATTTGGCAGACACTTTTATCCAAAGCGACTTACAGTGCACTTATTACAGGGACAATCCCCAGAACAACCTGGAGTTAAGTGCCTTGCTCAAGGACACAATGGTGTTGGCTGTGGGGATCAAACCAGCAACCTTCTGATTACCAGTTATGTGCTTTAGCCCACTACACCACCACCACTCCACTCATAAAAGGTAGATACGGTCTAAATAGCATACAATCCACCCAAATATGCACAACATTAGTGTTTTTCCTCATTGAAGTTAGTTAGTACATTTCTTTCATAAAAATACAATTACACGTTTATTGTTTGCGGTCAAATTTGACCGCAAACAATAAAAAAGCGAGTCTAAAGGCGGGAGCACACTGTACGATTTATGTCACAATACTGCCATCAGAGACAAATTTCGGGATTTCTGTCGTCGCAGGGCAAAATCGACAATCTTACAACGTTCATTGTGACATGTTCACAGACGGCCTCAACCTCCAACGAAGTTCTGGCAGTGTCTGAAATTTAGCATCGCAGCCGTATAGTGTGACTGCCATTACGATGGCCAGATGAGATATTCCGGTCCTCTCTCGCACCCGAAAGAAACCTGTCCCGCCGCGTCTGCACCATAGCAACATTTGTGCCCAGTAATCACTCTACTCGAGCACTTTCAATATTTTGCTTTTCATTTTATATACAACGTTTTAATAAATAAAAAAGCAGAAAACACTTGAGGTATTGAAGCAACAGAAATGCGGACGTCCTGACTTTCAGAGAGAGAGAAAAAATGCTCTTCGGTGGTGGGCAAACTTCACCATTTCACTTGTATTCTGCAACACTACCTTAACGCGAGTCACGTTCACTGATCGGGACAACTGGAACCACAGTCGGCTACGATGTGTACAGTCTGACATTGTCGCTCAGTTTGCCATGGCGATATAAATGCATTTGTATCATAGAGTCTGACAAACAACAATCGTAAAGGACTATTAAGGACTATTAAAAACCGTACAGTGCACAAGTTTAATATATTTCAGTGGATGATTCAATTAAAGTATAACAGGTCGTATTAGATCTTACCTTGTGGGTGGTTGACAAATGTTGTGACCCAGAAGTTGGGGATTTTAGCTATGAGTTCGGATCTCTTCTGAAAGAACGGCTGACGGAGTTTGTTGTATTTCTGTTCAACTTTGAGAATTTCCTCGCTCGCCTGCTCGTTCAGCCTGGACAGAATAAGGCACAAAACACATTTTAACCTTTCAAACTGTGTTCCCTACAACATTACAATGGGAACCTTGTAAAAAGTAAACACTTAAGCATTCAATAAATATTGAACATACCTGTCAATTTCATTCTGTACTTCATCAATGTGCTCAATGGCTTCTTGTTGCTCTTTTTCTGAATAAATGAGAAAACAGTGTTACAGAAAATACAATGCACATAACATAGCCAAAAGATTTTCCTGTATTAAATTACAGCAAGTACAAAAATGCATTTTAATTAGAGCTGTCGAAGTTTACGCAAAAATTTGTTTAACGCCACAAATGTTTTAAATGCAGTTTATACGACATATTAACGCATAATATGACCTTTGAATAAACCATAGTTCATTAGAAGAGTCAATTCGTGCAAACGCCGATAATGTCACATGCATTGACCGTAGGGAAAACAGACTATGGGAGGCATTATGCTGATACATATGCAAAGCATTTGATCAATGTAGCACAACAGTAACACACCAAGAGCGCTCCTAAAATTGTAGCAGGATTGCAGCGGCAAGACAGCTGCCATTTGAACACCAGTCTTCAACGGCGAGGCGCGAAGTGAAAGTCTGAGGACTAACACCAGTCCTGATCATAACCACCAAATATTAATTCTTTTTCAGGATTTTTACTCCTTAAATGCCAGTTTGTTTACACACACGTTTCTCGATACAAGCCTACAAAACACACTCTGACATCCATACAAACACACCCACAAACTTTTAGCTGCATCATTTAATCAGTTGTCCTGCAGTGCTCAATAATACAGCAAACAGAAAATAGGGGAAAAGCTTGTATTTGCTCCATAGGCTAAACATGAGGAAAATGGCGCCATCTGGTGGAACATAAAAATGTACATTTTGCAGCCAGGGCTCTGAAAATTATATTATATTACAGAATTCATTATTTTCAGCATTAAACGACACTGGGATCAAATATTGCCGTTTTAATTTGCACATTTTTGTCCTGAAGGTCCTATAATAAAATACAATAGATATATTATAGGAACTGAGGTTGAAAAATCTAAATTCCCCAAAAAACACATTTGGCTTCCGCAGTGAGCTTCAACTACCTAAAACTGCCAAATCGAGATTAAAGTCGCTTTAATATTTATTTCCTCCATCATTCCCCATTTTAAGTGCACAAGCAATCATTAGCACGCGCTACATCATGGCGGAGACGCTAAGCTAAAGCTAAAGCACAACAACAATAAAAGCAGCACGCGGACGCTTAAGCTGCACATGCGGCGCGTTTCACGCTCTTTAATCTCGCGCGCCCCTTTAAACATTCCTTCAGCGCGCGGATGACAAATAAACTCCCGCGCGATGCGGCTCTCGTGCGTGTCTGTTGGGGCTTTGTGGCGCGCTGAATATCAAACATGCGGTTACTGCTGCCGCTCTTCCCCCTCAGCGAGCTTCCAACCGGAGCAACGGCCCACCGAGAGGTCGCCAAACCGCCACTGTCGACATAAACGAGGGATACGCAAGTCCCCGCTATTTATCTGGCGATAATGGCGATTAAAACCCCTTCTAAGATAAACGAGAAAGTGAAAATGGCCGCCGCTCACCCGAGGTCTCGTCCGCTCCGTCGTGGTTTGAGTTCAGTTCCTTCTTAGTGACTTTCGCCGCTGAGGCAGACATGATTTCACTGAGTGTGACTGTGAGGTTTCAAACTCCTTGAGGTAGAAGATCGTCCTCCTTGAACTCGGGTTGTGTAGATTTTATTTAAGACAAAAACTGAAATGATTGAGCCCGCACTTCTCCACACACAAACTTGCACTCACATGCGCTCGACAAATGAACTCCGCCCCTTCCAGAACAACCCGCCGAGCTTGACGCTCGCCCCCGGTTCGGAGCTCTGATTGGGCAGCGCCAGGGGAAGGCGGGGCGTAGCGTGGAACCGAAATTACGCTTAATTTTTCAGTCATGTAATTAAAGTTACTTCTGCTGTAATTGCGTTAAACATAGAACAATCCTATATAAAACAATTGTGAATTTAAAAGCGAAATTTAAAATCTAATATTATGTGTTTTCTAATTTAACGCTGCCCCTTAAATTCGTTGGCCAGGTCATGAATAATTTATTTGATTTTAAATAATTTATTTGAAAGAATTAAAAGAAGTAAGGAGTTTAATGGATTACTTTTCTGCTGCATTAATGTGTTTTTTTAGCCGGCAATAATATAATATTTAATAGTTTTAAACTATTATAATGTGATATAAAAACAAGGGCTGTCAAACGGTTAAAATATTTAACCGTTTTCTCCGTTAAATATTTATATTTTCTCTGCACAGAAAATAAAGTTATCTATGGGGTCCTATGCCAAATTATTTTCGCTAAGTAAAATGACGCTAAAAACGATAAAGTCTCTGGTTACATAAGTCAGGCATATGTGGTATCATTTGAAAGCGTAGAATCTGAATTTTGCATTGCACACTGTCACTTTTGCATTCATGTTACATACAATAACAAAATAAGGACTGAAATAATCCATGTCGCAAATAAGCGCCACCTAGAGGTAATGTGGTAGTACTATTAATATAATATGTACAGTCTGGCGTTTCCGAATAACCAGAGCAACATTTCAGATGCCATGCGATTATATTGTTGATATTCTCAGAGCAAATGATGTATTCACATGGCTTGAGGAAAAGCCACTTGATATTTTATTTATTTTATTTCTCAAATTTTTCTCCCCAATTTGGCATGCCCAATTCCCAATGCGCTCTAAGTCCTCGTGGTGGTGTGGGGACCTCAATCTGGGTGACGGAGGACGAATCTCAGTTGCCTCCACGTCTGAGACCGTCAATCCGTGCATCTTATCATGTGACTTGTTGAGCGCGTCACCATGGAGACATATCGTGTTTGGAGGCTTCACGCCATTCTCTGCGAAATCCAGGATGGACTGGCCATCGGGAGAACCGTGAATTTTCCCGAAGGGCCGGCCATGAAAACGTGGCCGAATGGGCCGCGATAAGCTGAAATGGGCCGCCATGTTATGCAGAAAAGGACAGCGACCCATCAACACATTTTTGGGCTAGAGTCGATGTAAAATCCCAGGCTGATTTCACTTCCCAGTCCGCCCCTGGCGGCATCCACGCACAACTCGCCACGTACCCCACGCTATAAGCACATTATAGCGACCACGAGGAGGTTACCCCACGTGACTCTAGCCTCCCTAGCAACCTGGCCAATTTGGTTGCTCAGGAGACCTGGCTGGAGACACTCAGCACGCTCTGGATTCGAACTCGCGACTCCAGGTGTGAAATAGTCAACGTCAATACTCGCTGAGATACCCAGGACCGGTCACATGACTTTTTAAATGTGTATCTATATTCCCATATAAATTCTATAGGAATATATTCGGTTTATTCTTCTTGTCGAATCAAATATGAGGCCGAGTAAATAATGAGTGAACCATTCCTTTAATAAAAAAGGGTACACACCCTTCTTTTATTAACAACAGTAATAGTGGTACAAAAATGAAGAATGGCTTAGTTAATTCATAAACGTAGAATCTGTACATTTTCCTGCAGGTATGCTCTATGTAAATAGGCATTGTTTTAGAGCACAGCTTCGTAATCAATACATCCCATCTGTATTATTTAAAAAAATATAATCAAAGTTCTCTAGTGGCCTTTAATAAAGCAGAATCAGTCATACAGTCTCATTAGTGTGTCTGATATAGATTCTCTCCCACGCTACAGTTCCACAGATGCAGAAGAAGTTCCACAGGTTGCAGATCACACCTCGGTCGAAGGGGTTCTCCTCTGAGTCACAGTGTTTGAGGTATGGGATTCGATGCCGTGACATGAACTCCCAGGTGGTGATGTTGACGGAGGCCAGGTACAGGTGAATACACAGCAGGAGTACCATGACCACAGTAAACACAGCGGTCACTGTAAGCGCCCCGAGCAGGAAGATATTCTGAGTGAACCACTGCTGCCAGGTGGGCGCAGAGACGATGCCAGACCTTCCAGAGATAAGCTTGAGGTTAATTCATACTGTAAGTGATGCATTACTGCTCTTTGCAACTGGAGAGTGATAGTTAAGCAGCTTCATTTGATCAATAAAGTAGCACTTGCAATGAGGAGAAAGCGTAAATCAGCTTAAAGGGATACGCAAAACTATTTTAGAAATAAAATCCCGCCCTGTACTCCAAGGGGCTCCGAAGCAGCCACATTCACGTTTTGCGTGTCCCGCTGCCCTCTCTATAATTTACCACGGCTGTACTACAGTAACCATATTTTTACGATTATATATTTTTGTTTGTGAAACCATAGATACTATTGTAGTAACCAGCGGCGTAGCTGGACCCTGGCTGATAGGACTGAAGCCCCGGATCTTTTGTTAATAGCCCTGAATGTGTTTTTGTGATGAAGGCTTAATGTTAATTTCATCAGGGTACAAAAGCAAATGTAAATTAATTCCAATCAATGAGCCCAACATTATATTACCATTGCATTAATTTGACTTTTATAGCTGCTCAAGTTCATCAGACCTCGTTCTATTTTCTATCACAGGTGTATCAGAGGCACTGAGGTTTTATTACACAAGCCTTAATTCTAAATACATAATCTATAAGTAGAATTTAATGCATGCACCAGTCAACTTGTTCGGTTATTCGGGTTTAGTCGGGAGTCAGTCGGCTTTTTGTGGTGCCTTGATTTTTAAGAGGTATAAAATAAAATGACATTGAACTTGTCAAATGATTGTACTTCGTATTGTAAGTCTGCACACTAGTGCAAAAGGTCTTACCGTTTATCACGCTGTCGAAACTTTGCTCTGTTATAAACAACCTGGAATCGTGAAACCCAACGGAGGCGTTTCGAGATGCGTTTTTTTTAATGCGATTATTTTTAACTTTACTCTGTGATCCCACGATGGCGTTTTATTGGCAGGTTAAAAAAATAGATAAAGGTTTCGATAATAAAGTCGTAATATTTCACGAATAATGTAAAAACAAGAATTAAATTGAAGCTTTATGAGATTAAAGTCGTCATAGTTTGAGAATAAAACTGAAGCATTACAATATTAAATGTCGTATGAGAATAGAGTTAAAATGATTCGAATAGCGGACTGGGAAGAGAAATCGGCCCGTGATTTTACATAGAAACTGGCCCAAAAGTTGTTGAGCGGGGGTGGAAATCTGGCACAAAATGTTGTTGATGGTCGCTGTCCTTTTCTGCATATCGCAGCGGCGTTTTGTGGCCCGTTCTGCAAAACATGGCGGCCCATTCGGCCCCGTTTCGTGACCATCCCTATTCTACTGACGGATGTTCCGGAGAAAAGCGTGAAGCCTCCACACGTGCTACGTCTCCACGGCAACGCGCTCAACAAGTCAGGTGATAAGATGCGCGGATTGACGTCTCAGACGCAACCTAGTTTCGACCTCCGCCACCCGGATTGAGGCGAGTCACTACGCCACCATGAGGACTTAGAGAGCATTGGGAAATAGGAGTTACAAATTGGGGAGAAAATAATAATAATAATAATAATTATATATATAGGCCCTAATTGTTATTTGACAGGTAGGGTGGTCATTTTTGATGCCATGGAAGGAAGGATTCTTCTTATATTTCTATTTTAATAAGTCCCGGATGTCAATGAAGTCTGGCAACGCCCCTGGAAGTAGGCTAAATATTAGTTTTTTTTGTTGGCAGAAATACTAGTCTACTATAGTAATATTGTAGTAACTATGAAAAGTAACCATTTTTTTGGAGGAAACATTGGTTTTAATACAGTATACTGTATCCATATAGCAACCTTGGTTTTACTATAGATTGCCATGGTTAATCTTGTGGTTTTACTACAAATATCAAGGTTAAAATATGGTTACTATAGTAAAACTATGCTAAAGGTATCGCAAGGGAACGCAAAACTATTTCAGCAAATTTCTAAATTTTACCAACAGCAAATGAAACCATACTTATCATGCAACAATTAACATTTTACACACATAATGTGCATGATTACATTCATCATCTAGATAAATAATATTCTGGGTTTAATACAAATTAAGATCAATCGACAGCCTTTGTGGATTATGCAGATTACCACAAAAAGAAAAACTCGAGGTTACAGCGAGGCACTTACAATGGTAGTGAATGGGGGCAGTTTTTGGTGGCAGAAATGTGAATCTTACAATTTCATAAAAGCACTTATATTAATTCTGCTGGTAAAAAATGATGTGGAATATTCCTTAAAATCCAATTTTGTGTAAACATGTCTGAACCATGGCAATGTGCATACAAAACATACAGATAGCATGGGTATTAATATGCTAGCATGCTATTCCAAATTTAGCCCATTTATGTATGTGAATAGGTGTCTATGGAGTACTATAACAAATACAGCATGTTATACTGGTTCTGCTTTGCTCACCATGCAGCCTGTAGTCCCCAGAATACAGCAATGAACTGCACACACAGATACAACAGGAACCATCTGTGGTTTCTTTCCCCAACACAGTTGTCTATCCAGGGGCAATGATGGTCAAAACGCCTCACACAGCACTTGCATATCCTACAGTGCTTTGCCCTCATTGGTTGCTGGTTCACATAAAAGAGAAACAGGTTTTTTAGTAGTTGACGCATGTCTATGGACTATGAATTTAAAGTGCACTTAAAATCAATGTACAACATATTACATATAAGGGGGAAGCGTTTGTATTAGGTTCCTTTTAAATGGTCCTGCAGTGTGTTTTAAAAAGTACAAATATTCCATGTAGTCTTTCATTTAATATGGGGTCATAAAAGCATAATAATTATAAAGGAATTATAAAGGAACCCATACTTAACCACATAAAATGGGCAATGTTCAGTTGATTGCAGAACAATAATACAGCCGTGGCCAAAAGTATTGGCTGTGACATAAATTTTGTGTTTTGCAAAGTTTTCTGCTTCAGTTGTTGTGGTGTTGATTCACATTGTTTCTAGATTGATCAGATGCATTTTAAATCATTGCAAAAAGCTGTTTTTTGGCCCTGGCACAAAATGACCAGCTAACATCATTTCACTAATCATATCAGCAGCACCTGGGAAAGTGTGAACGAGTACTAGTCAGGTGACATCACTCTATCTGATTGGATTATAAGAGCAGACTATTGCAATAAAAGGAGAGAAGAAGTGCTTCCAATCATTGTGTTCTTGTTAGCAATGGTTACCTCTAAAGAAAGACGTGCAGCCATCATTGCTTTGCATCAAAATGGCCTCACATGCAATGCCAAAGAATATTGCACCTGAAAGAACCATTTACTGGATCATCAAGAACTTCAAGGAGAGAGGTTCAACTACAGTGAAGAAGGCTTCAGGAAGTCCCAGAGTGTCCAGCAGGTGCCAGGACAGTCTCCTCCTGAGGAGTCTGCTATGGAATCGTGTCACCACCAGTGCAGAGCTCAATATTGGCAGCAGGTTGGTGTGAGGGCATCTGCACAGTGAGGCGAAGACATTTGGACAATGGCCTGGTGTCAAGAATGGCGGCAAAGAAGCCACTTCTCTCCAAGAAAAACATCAAGGACAGACCGAAATTCTGCAGGAAGTACAAGGATTGGACAGCAGAAGACTGGTGCAAAGTTATTTCCCCTTCTGACTGTTTGGGACATCTGGAAAATCGATAGTCCGGAGAAGAAAAGGCGAACGCTACCATGAGTCCTGTGCCAACAGTGAAGCATCCTGAGACCATCCATGTGCAGGGTTGCTCTTCATCACAGGGAGTGGGCTCACTCACAATCCTGCACAAAAACACTGCCATGAATAAAGAATGGTATCAAAACGTCCTGCAAGAGCAACTTCTCCCAATGATCCAGGAGCAATTTGGTGATGATCCGTGCATTTTCCAGCATGATGGAGCACCATGTCACAAGGCAAAAGTGATGATGAAGTGGCTCGGAGATCATTACATTGACATTTTGGATCCATGCAACTCCCCGAATCTTAATCCCATAGAGAACCTGTGGTCAATCCTCAAAAGGCGAGTGGACAAGCAGAAGCCCATAAACTGTGATCAACTCTGAGCACTAATAAGGCAAGAATGGATCTCCATCAGTCAGGATTTGGCCCAGAAGATGATATCCAGCATGCCAGAGCGAATTGCAGAGGTGATGAAGAACAAGGCTCAACACCGTAAATATTGACTCTTTGCATAAATTGAGTTTTTTTTTTTTCCAATAAAAGCCTTTAAAACTCATGAAATTATTATCATTGTTTTCCAGTATATCATAGAAACATGTGAAAAAATAATCTACATATACTGAAGCAGCAAACTTTGCAAAACACAAAATGTATGTCACTGCCAATACTTTTGGCCACGGCTGTATATTGATAAACTATTTCAAATTATGCACATTAATCAAAAAAATTATTGAAATTACAATCACAGGTGCTGCAATTACCAAATGGTGAAAAGTGTGAATTACGTCATTTAATTTAGATATATTCCTCTAGTGTTAAGATTTTCTACTAACAAAATGTTTTATTAGCATATCATAAATGACAACCTAGTATTCGTGTATTGTGTTTCACGCGTTCTGTTGGATGTGTAGCCTACATAAAGAATATAGCATGCAGCTGCACCACAAAAAGCATTTTAATCTAAATGAATAATTGCAATTACAAATCAAGCGAAATAATCATCAATTATGAATGACACAAAAAAATGAATAGACACAAAATCTAATAACGATCACCTCCGCGTCAGTCTCACTTGATGCGTTTGATTACGCAAAGGCGAGTTTAAGTCGATGCGGACCAGGAGGAAGGTTTGAGTATTTGTTTTTTGTAATATTGCCTAGTTCATATGTCGTGTTTTAGTGCCTCCGCTGAAACATTCATCTGCTTCGTGTCTCAGTTGTTCGTCTGTTCTCCTCATAAATAAATAAATGCATAATCGACAGTATGCTCGTCCGGTGTGTTCATGATTAAAAATGAAAATGTGAATGAAAATATAAGCTATTAAATGTCTTATTATCATTTAAAATGACGAGTAATAATCGATTATGATGGAATTTTTACGACCCTCTCGATCAATATGATGGATGATGAGAAGGTCTAATATATGAGACATTTTTGCATAGACGATTTTCACACATTACACGTAAACACGCTACTAAGACGGACAGAAAACATGGCGAGTTCTTGAAAAGGAAAATCATTGACGATGGTTAGCCCATGTTGGATAGTGATGTGCCAGAGAATGTTTTAGTCCTAAAAAGTGTGCCACAGCTCAACGGTTCCCAAAGTTTGGGAAACACTGCTTTAATGCAAACATCCCACACACTTTACATTTAAAAAAAATGACCGGGAGGTGTTTGCTACCTAAACAAAGGGCGATAGATAGATAGAGAGATTTTGTATTAGACAAGGCAACCTCATGAGCAGGCTAGATTAATCAGATAATGTCATTTTATTCTTAAAAAACAAAAACAAACCAAAAAAAAAAATAGATTTTTAGAGCATTTAAAGAATTTTTCAAGAATTACACTTAGGAACATTCTTATGAACTTTTTATAATTTATTGTAAAATTTTTTATTTTTTTTTAAATCAATTAATGCCATTCATTTATTACACTTAATTTTAGTTTTTAATTTTCGTGAATCCGGCCCCAGGTACCGTACCAGTAAATAACAGTAGCCACATCGTCGCTGCTTTATCCCACTTTCCTCTTGAGGAATCATCTTTTCCAATTCTTCATTATTATCCACTGAGGTCTCCTGAAAGAGTCCAAACATATGTCTATTTTAAACAGTTATAGTGGCATGACAAATTATATATCGTTGTACAAACTTGGGTTACGCTTTTGTCAAAATCCAATATTTAATTGGACCGCATTTAGCTTTGAATATGGCATGCATTCATCATGCCACTGTTTCGACAACCTTATGCAACGTCACAACATTTATTTCCATCCAGAGTTGCATTGATTTATGTCCGAGCTCTTGTATTGATGACGGGAGAGTCGAACCACTCCGTAAAGTCTTTGGACTTTCAATGGGGTTCAGGTCAGGAGTCTGTGGGGATGTGTGAAAATTATTCCTCATGCTTTCCTGAATCGCTCTTTCACAATTTCAGCCCGATGGATTTTGGCATTGTCGTCCTGAAATATGCCCGTGCCGTCAGGGAAGAAAAAATCAATTGATGGGATATCCTGGTCATTCAGGTAGTCAGCTGACTTCATATTGCCGCATAACATTGCTGACCCTAAACCTGACCAATTGAAGCAACCTTAAAATAATTATCGCCAGCTGAAACATATAAATCACTGCAATAATGATCCAATCATACAAACAGTGACTTTTCTTTTTTTGGGGGCCAGGCACTGTATGTGTTTTCCTACGATGAATGGTCAAATATCACATAGACTTGAATTAGTATTGATGAAATGCTCAGAGCACCTTTCTAGTTATTTTAGTAAGAAATGATCTGATAAGGACTTTGGTTTCTTGGCTACCTTTGTGTCCTTGTCAGACAGAACAAATCCAGGATCCATCAGTGACACGGTGAAGTGCAGCAGTACTGAGAGCAGAACTATAGATGTGAACATCACAGGCTGTAAAAGCTCTCCTCTCTCCTGACACTTCCGAACATCTGCAAGATTTTATGAAGATATTAGAGAATCGTTTTTATTAGACATTTAATAGTAAACAGTAGTGCCAGTATTCAGCAATGGTAATACCTTGGCATTTAAATAACACTGCAAGGTATTTCCACAGTTAAGGCACACACAATACAATCAATAAAATCACAGACATCCTTTATAGAATCAGATGTACCTGTGCTATGGAGAAACAGAATTAAAGTTGTGAACCAGGTGAGAATAACATGTGCAGTTCGCACTAAACAGCCTGATTTAAACATGCTTTTAAACATCCTGCCTCTGTGTTATAAACCAAAATGACAAGAAAACATCCAAAACATGGCTGAGACTGAATATGAAATGAATATGATATCCGTGTTCTTATATTCAGGAACATTTCAGAGAAATGTTCAATTCATTTCTCATTTAATCGCTGGTGATGTTTTTATTTCTCAGACTGCGTTGTCTGACATTTCCGGGAATGAGCGCTTTTAACATTTCAAAATAAGAGTCCGCAATTAAACAGATTTCAAAATGAGTCATTAATAAAACCGATTTCAAAATAAGATTCCTCAATGAAACAATTTAAAAATGAATCACAAATAAAGCAGATTTCAAAATAAGAGAAATCAAAATGAGTCATGAATAAAACCGATTTTTAAAAAAGAGTCCTCATTAAAACGGATTTCAAAATGAGTCATGAATAAAACAGATTTCAAAGTGAGTCATAAATAAAACCGATTTCAAAATAAGAGTCCTCAATAAAACAGATTTCAAAATGAGTCATAAATAAAACAGATTTAAAAAGAAGAGTCCTCAATAAACTAGATTTCAAAATAAGAGACCTCAATGAAACAATTTCAAAATAAGAGTCCTCAATAATACATATTTCAAAATAGGAGTACTCAATAAAGCAGATTTCAAAATACGAGTCCTCAATAAAACCGACTTCAAAATAAGAGTCCTCATTAAAACTGACTTCATAATAAGTATATAAATATAAATATAAAAATAAAAAGTGTATAGAAAATAAAGTATATATATATATATATGTGTAGAAATACACAATAGGACTATATATATATATATATATATATATATATTAGGGCTGTCAATCGATTAAAATGTTTTATCTAATTAATTACATGGTGCCCGATTAATTAATCGCATATACAAATATTTGCTGAGAAAGCCCCTCATATGACAATAATTCAATATATAATGATGAAATAATTATACATAGTTATCTTTAAATATTTAATACTTACATATATATATATTCAGATAATTAAAATGCATTACATTCTTGTAGCATAAGAGTTCATCATTGATAAGACAATACAAAAAGCGGCTTTAGAATACAATGTATTGTTTAATACCATATTATTGATCATAAGTCAATCATTGACACGCAGTTCACAGCAATCCACTACACAAGTGAATTTGTCAATCAGTTTGAGATTTATTATGAGGGCTTGTTTAAGGACCCGTCAATCTACACCTGCGTCAGACATGCTTGTGTAGCGTCTCGTGTGTTTTGCGTCATAAACATAAAATGTTTAGGTCACTGTGTCAAGTTAAATATAGTTTAATACTTAATCTTTAAACACATCTTGAGATCCCATAGTTCGGATTTGCGCTCCATCAAGTGTTTTGAATGCAAGAACGTAACGCATGTTTGTGTTGTTCTGCTGAAGGGTTGTTTCGTTCACTGTATAAACTGTGTGTTGCTCATACAGCTGTAGTTTCACTTACTGCCCTCTGGAGTAAACAGGTGGTACTACAAGCTTGCATTTCTCAGGAATCTTCCTTATACAGGGGCATTGCGATTAATTGCATATGCATTAATTATATATATATATATATATATATATATATATATATATATATATATATACGCATGGAAGTGTACAGTTCTATGACATATTGGATAAATATATTGGATAAATATAAATAGACTAAGTGGTGTACTGCACATAATTGTTGCTCAATGGGCCAGTTTTAACTGTTCATGAGATGAATAGCCTGAGGGAAAAAACTGTTCCTGTGCCTGACGGTTCTGGTGCTCAGTGCTCTGTAGCACCATCCTGAAGGCAACAGTTCAAAAAGGTAGTGGGCAGGGTGAGTGGGGTCCTGAGTGATTTTTCTAGCCCCTTTTCTTCACTCTGGAAGTGTACAGTTCTGGAAGGGAGGGCATGGGGCAACCAATAATCCTCTCAGCAGTCCGAACTGTCCTTTGTAGTCTTCTGATGTCCGATTTCATAGCTGAGCCAAACCAGACCAAACCAGTTACTGAAGTGCAGAGGACAGACTCAATGACTGCTGAGTAGAACTGGATTAGCAGCGCCTGTGGCAGGTTGAACTTCCTCAACTGGCAAAGGAGGTAAAACCTCTACTGGGCCTTTTTCACAGTGGAGTCAATGTGGGTCTACCACTTCAGGTCCTGTGAGATGGTAGTGCCCAGGAACCTGAATGACTCCACTGATGCCACAGTGCTGTTTAGAATGGTGAGAGGGGACAATGTTGGGGTGTTCCTCCTAAAGTCCACAATCATCTCCACCATTTTGAGTTTGTTCAGCTCCAGGTTGTTTGACTACACCAGTGAGCCAGCCAATCAACCTCCCTTCTGTATACAGACAGTAGAGTCATCTGCAAACTTCAGGAGCTTGACAGAGGGTCCTTGGCGAGCAGTCATCCCTGGTGGTCACCAGTGTTGATTGTACGTGCTGGAAGTGAATTTCCCGTCACACTAGTTGCTGCCTGTCTGTCAGAAAGCTGGTGATCCACTGACAGTGGGAACAGAGAGTTGGTGCACTTTAGTCTGGAGAATAGCTGGGATGTTGGTGTTGAAAGCCAAACTGAAGTCCACAAAAAGGATCCTTGCAAGGGTCCAGTGATGTCCTTCAGGTCAACACCAGTCTCTAAAATGATTTCATGACCACAGACGTCAGAGTGACAGGTCTGTAGTCATTAAGTCCTGTGTTTTTTGGTTTCTTTGGGACAGGAATGACGATTGAGCGTTTGAAGCAGCATGGAACTTCACACAGCTCCAGTGATCTATTGAAGATCAGTGTGAAGATGGAGGCCAGTTGGTTAGCACAGGATTCTGTTCCCTGTGCTTTCCTTGTCTTTTGTTTCCAGAAGACATGGCACACATCTTCACAGATCTTAAGTGCTTGTTGAGCACGGGAGGAGGGAAGTTGCAGGAGGTGTTGCTGTTTGTGTGAAGTGAAAGTCAGAACAGGTGTGGGGTGTGAGATTGGGACTTTCAAATCTACAGTAGAACCAATTCAGGTCATCAGCCAGATGTTGGTCCACTACAATGTTGGGGGTGAGTCTCTTATAGTTAGTAAGGTGTTTCAGGCCACTCCACACTGATGCAGGGTCGTTAGCTGAAAACTTGTTTTTTTTAGCCATTCTGATTTCCTTATTCAGGGTGTTCCTGGCATGATTGTACAATATTTTATACCCACCCCTGGTATATGATGTTATGGTATCGGTGTGCTTGTCCAGATTGGTGTCTTCAGCCTCAAACACTCATTACTTACAAATCTTCATTACTATAGGCTGTGATATTTAAAGTGATTATTAAATGAGCTATTAAACACAGAGGTTATGTTTAAACCGGAGAAGGAAAAATGTGCTTAATTATAGAAAATGATGCCAAACCATTGTATCTTTTACCCTTAATAAGCACAAGTGTGTTATTTGAAGTGATAAAAGTTAAACTACAGGTGGCAGTGTTCAAACACCTATCAAAAACATAGCAAGGCGTGCACTACTGTGGTTAGTAAAGGTAAAAATAAAACAGAGATATTATCGGTTTCTCTTCAGAGACCAGGTCACATCTAACTAGGGCTGAAGCTGTAACCTTGTGAAAATAGGCCAGCCACATTGGCTTAATCACAGACACATTATGTAATGATGGCATAATAGATTCGTTTATCAAGCCCCAAAGCAACCAAGATTAATGCTCATAATTGTATTAGATGGCTTTAAAGCCATTATTCATAATGCTACTAGCTGTTAAATATTACCATTCACATAATACATGTTCCCTAAAGTGTGCTTTCATAGATAATTGGCAGTCTTTTCATTAGAAATCTCCTTACTCACACACACCTCATTTATAGAAACACTATTTTTAACAAAGCATATAATAATTTACCACACCTAGAAGAGTTCTTGGTACCCAAACTTATTGTAGGACATTAAAAAGTAGCTCATTTGCTTGCACAAGTTAATTACTAGGAGACAAAACATAAATGACATTTTTTATTGAAAAATAAATTACAAAATGTTTAAAATAAACTAAAACAAAAGCCAAGCTGACCTCAAAAGCAGTTCCAGGTATTCTGGATGGAGCTTTCCACAAATCCAGCCACACCAATTAATCTCAAACACATACTTTTGCTTGGTGTATGCAAATCCTCTTCACCCAAACAATACTGCAAGCATATCATGTGCATTTATTCATTGAACACGTGGTCCCAGATTACAAATCATTCACACCGATTGACGATGTTAACAATCGTTCGGTTTCCTTTAGATTAAGCTCACATTCCAAACTGACCAAAGCAATTAAAGTGCATTCATTTTCCAATTCAACCAGACGTTCTCTTACATTAAGGCAAAGTACTTAAGTGTGTGCAGATTTAATATTAAATTAGTCAGCAGTTTAACCCTATAACACGGTTAACACTGCTGACAAAAACAGGCTTTAAGATGTGCCAAGAAATGCATTTGTAAAACTTCACTGGATGCCACAACAAATAAATATCTGGTTACGGTACATAAATATTACTTTAGTCAATATAAAGCAGCATTTGTAAGAAAAAGGGCAGTGAAAGTTCGATGTGCAAGTAATAATGCAAATATTTCACAGTACAAACTGGACAGTTTTGGTTGTAGTGTTTGACACCTTTCTGCAATACCCAAATGGATCATAACAGTATTCGATTCTCTCACAGTGCCACCTTTGTCGAGATCAGCATAATCGCCACATGAAATCCAAAAGGTTGGTCCCTGATTTCAGCTTTTGAACAACATTAACACAGTGGTTATTTTCTTACTTTCTAGAACAATAAATTAGATGTTACAGATTTGGGGAGTAAATTCTTCCCCTTTCTCCGTAAAAATACCTTTGTGCACGTTAACCGTTTCATCCCCTACCCACTCACATTCACAGAATGAGATGGCAGTCACACCTCAAGGTTCAAAACCCCAAGATTTACAACCCAAAGTCCCTTGATATGCTCCTCATCTTGACTGCACTCCTAATACTGACTTGATGTGCTCATATACAACATAGCTGATGCTGACAGCAGGGATGACCTTCAGGAAGTTTGGGGTCAGACCCCGGTAGAGACCCATGGGACCTTCAGTCTTCAAGATCTGTTTGAAGAGCCCAGTCATGGAGACCAGGGAAGCACCTTCAACCGTGGCTGAAGAAAAAAAATTAAATTTAGTAAAACAAAGGAGGGAAATATCAAGAATATAAATGCTGGTCTGCGAGCTTACCTTGTGCCTGCATGCGTGTTCGTACAAGAGCAAGCGGGTAGCTGGCGAGTTGGCCACCAGTGCAGGAAATGGCACCGCAGGCTAGAAGAACAAACACACCAGGATCTGTACTGTCCGTACCGTAGCGCTGAAGCCATGTGTTCTTCAACGTCTAAAGAGAACGGACCAAAAAATGAAAAGTGAGCTTTTTCTTAGACCCTTTATGTTTGTACCATTAGAACATTTTCCCATTTCCTACCTCATAGACGGCTAGATCGATGCCAGCGTAAGGAATGACGCCCAGCATGTTTGGTACGTAGCCTTTGTAGAATGCACAGACTCCCTCACCCCTCAGGATCTGTTTGGCACAATCGGACATGCCCTTGTACTGGCCCGTCTTTCTCAATGCCAGGCGAGTTTTGAGAACCTGAACAGAATGGGATTACAAATTTAAGTTCAGTGGCAGTTTATGGTCCATTTGAAAGCATGAGGAAGGACCCTAAAGGGTCCTAAAAATAACATATGGGGCAATATTGGACAGCTACTCACCTCCATGGGGTAAATTGCACTCTGAGCGATGACTCCTGCTAGAGAACCGGCTACAAAACGTTCTGTGATGCCTAAAGTTTCCCGACTGCTGCCCATCAGTCGCTTAATCTATCAAGTAAGGAAAAACAAGTTATGTACACATTTTTAATACAAATATTCTCTCAAAATCCAACCATAAAGGAGGCATGCCAGAGCTTAGTACCTGCTCATAAGCCATGAATTTGAGGGCCGACTCTGGGGCGATTTTGATGACGTTGATGCCATTACCCCTCCACAACGATCGCATCCCTCCTTCCTTGATCATCTGGGTGAGACCGGTCATGATGCACAGGTTGTTGCTATGGGAACCATGAACCTACAAAAAAATAAAATGAAAATGCAAAGAACAGAAGTTAAGGATATATTGAAAGTCAAGAATATTAAATAGAATCATATTTGTTGCATTGCCTTTTGGATTCACTGATAGGATTGTGTATCATTAAGACACTAATCATCTAAAAACAGTACAAAACATTGGGCCTTTACACTCACTTGACTACAGGGAACGTAGTTAAATGTTCAGTTTAAAAAAAAAAAAAAAAAAAAAAAAAATTGCAGTTACTGGGTGAAAGGTTTTGGACAGAGTCACTGAACGCACTTATGCAACAACTGATGTGATTAACTGACCTATCTTCACTATCGCACAAGCTGTGACGCATCAAACCAAAGGTGGCCTTGCAAAACACATTAACGTCTGTAACCAATCTGAGCACAAGACAGAGGGTGAGCTGGACTTCTCTGATTCCGATTGTGTGTTTGACTTGACCGTATAACCATTCAAAGAGTCAAGATCCTTTACCTAGAACATAAACTTATGAACCGATACAGATAATCTTATTTATGGCTCTTGGCCAACAAGACCAATTGTTCCAATTTGACTAAAATTCCCATAATGCTATGAAACCAACTTTCCTCTGCTCATAAAATTATGGAAACTGCTTTTGTAAATAATTAAAAATGACCTGCTTCAGTGTATAGAGAAGTTAGAATTGGCATGCATTAAAACCTTACACACCTGATAGAGCAAGTTACTCAATGATACTGCAAGATGAATGCAACATTTGAATATAGGATACAAATCTTAATCTAATGCATAGAATTCAGGGACAATGATCAATACACAAGATAGAACACAAATTTAGATCTATAAAACCTAGAAGTACTCTGGCAAAGGATTACGGTGGAATTTCATCTTTTTGCAGGTAATGAAAGGTGTACCTATGCATCGCCTCACCTGCATAAGAACTTTGAGTCGGTCAAGTGGAGCAGTGAATGTTCGAGAAATAGCTCCAGCACCTCCGCCTGCTACCAGGTGTCTCCACCACATCCCTGTTATGTGTTCCTGTGTTGTAAACTCATCCGGAACCATCAGATTCTCACCAATATCGAAGATCTACAGAGAAAGAGATAAATATATTTACATTGCAGGTAGAAGGATATATCGGTTTTACAGAAACTATGCCGATAGTTGCTTTTTGGAATGATCGATTATTATGATCGAGTCAGACAATACTCATCTATATTTTTTATCCTCACTTCAAATGGAAATTTGGTTGTTTTAGCTAGATAATCAAATGTTCCAAATTGACATGCGCATAACAAGAAAAATGTGACACTATAGAAATAAGTCGTCAGCGCATACAGTGTGTCTCCAACTTCATATCTTGTAAATAAATGACACGAAACCTAATCTGGTGAATTTTAAGGCTATAAAAAGCTTAATTCGGTAAATAGTTTAAAATATAGCATTGTAACTGAGCAAAGACTCAAGAGTCTCAAATTAAGAGCCCCGAAGTGTATTTTGGGATCTATCATAGTCCAATATTTTGCTCAGAATCTTAATTTTTTGGTTTCACAAACTGCATATAGGATTTTATAACATGGGCCAATCATAGTGTGGAAAGGCTAAGAAAGTTTAACATCCTATTAATTGACTATCTGAAAAAGTAAAGTAATCGGTCGATTAATTGGGAATCATCCTTCAGTCAACGTCTATTTTACAGGGGTCTCACATTGAATTGACCAATGAATTTCAGTGATCTATCCAGAAATCATAAAATGGAAAATTACTACATTTATAGCTCATGAAATATTTTAGAATGGAGCATGAATCGAAGATTTTCATGGTCTAGAAACCAGTTTTATTATTACATAACCATGGTAATTAAATCTTAATTTTAAAATACAAAATCTGCCATTTTATATTCATAATAAATAAATCTTGAAATGATTAAATATCCATAAAGCATTACTTCAGTTAAGTTTACAGTAAGGTGCAATGACCTGGGAAAGCATTTGCGTCAACGGGGTCTGACAGATCACTGACGCAGCCAAAATGGTTTTAGTGCCACTTCATCCAAAAATCCATCACAGACTTCACAAACTCTTGTGAACTTTGTGTCAGTCTCATTATGCACTTACAATGTCACATACGGACAAAGTCTGAAGGTTTCGGTCCAGTTTAAACAAATGTTAAAAGTTTAAAGTAGGTCACTGATATTGAAATTCAAGATTTAAACCTCCACACCAAGTCTACTGCCTCAAGGGCTTAATACTAGCAACACTCAGCACAGAAATCAAGAAGACTCATTGCATAAGGTGGTCTCCCATTGGCCAGGACATGTAGCCCCAATTTAATTGGGGTATTTTGACATTTGCTAGGCATTTTTGATTGGCAGATGTATGCTCAGACTGTAGTGGCCATATTAATAGCAGGGAACTCATGCAAGACACGATTATGAGGATGCTTAGGAAACAGACTAGTCAAGATTTAGTAGCTGCAACACAACACCTATTAAACTGGACCCTGTCCTAGAGCACGGTGTTCCAATGGGACTGGATATTTTTAGGTACACTCACTTTAAGACGGTCACAAACCTATACCATAATGCTTAACGCTTTACAAACTGTCATTATGCTTATAAAATCTTTTAACTAGTGAAAAGGTCTAAACAGCATAATCGAAGCAAATTGGAGGAATTTTAAATAATTCCCAGCAGTCAAAACAGAGACAAACAACCATTTGCAGTCACGAGTGAAGCAGCTTTTAACTATACAACATTTGTAGATTGTTTAAGCATTTGGGATTTTGACTGGTATTGGTTGAAATACGGTGAACGTGTGGGAAAAGAGGAATTCTTACAGTCGAGTGTTTCCAGTAGAGGATGATTTCTGGAATGTTCTCGGCAGGCTGTTTTGATGGATCCTTCTTCCATTCATTCCAGTCAATGGTCATTGTTCCATTTCTGTCCATGCTACAGGAACAAAAACAGAAATTAAGACAGAAAGAGAACTCTTTAAAAGCCTGTAATGCCCAAATTGCATAACAAGTGATTATAAAAACCTCTCCAGTATTAGAGCACACATAATGGCAGCTTCAAGACTTTATCGACATCATGATTAGTCACAGCAATTTCAATTAGTCCTCAGAAAATCTCTAAAAGAAACACCTTTCAAACTCACCTTTTAAGCACTCTCTCTGCTTGCGGCAGGGAAATATGGACTCCAAGATCTTGCAAGGAGTTCACAATGTCATTGGCGTTCACTTGACCTAACATGAAACAAAAACAGTGTCGATCAGGCTTTGAAAAGACTTAAAAAGAAAAGCTTTTCAATAATAAATTAAGGCAGATTTTAACCAGCAAGCTGTGCTGTGGAGACAGTTTTGTAAAATCAAGATGTAGTACCGGCATTCTTCCCATCCAGGCTTTTAAAGACAAGCTTCAGGTCCTTCTCATGGTCTTGGAGATAGTGAACAAACTCCTCAAAATCCAGTTGCCCACCATGTTCCTTCTCTTCGGTTTTAAAGGCTTTCTGTGGGGGAAAGTTTGCATGCATTTTAATGCAAGCACATATACGCTTGGGATTTTATCAAACACAGGTGGAAAACACTTCTGTAAATTATTGCAATCAATAGGGGTAAGTGTGCGAATGCCAACAGCTGTCAAACTAGTAAAAATCCCAATCATGAGAGGTTTATTGCATGGTTAAAATTAACAAACCTCTTTGCGGTCACCTAATTTTAAAAGGACACCCAACATTTGGCCACTATTAGCCTTGTCAATGAGGTCTTGGAAAAATATTGGTGATTTTACTGGTACATCTGATAAAGATTTAAATGACATAAACCCCTAAAAGTTTCATCATCAGACTTTAAGCCACCATAATAATTTCCTCTACATACAAGATTTGCTGAATGCATTCTCAGATTAGCTCATGAGATCACGGTCCTGTTTATGCACTCATCCAGATACAACACAGATAAGAATTTAACTGCAGAAGTTCATTATACATTTTGAATTTAAGGAGGCAATGATATTCCATCGTTTAAAGGCCACCGCTAGGGGCGCCACACGCAGTGTCAGAATTTCAGGACGTAGAACTCCATATATGGTCATTTGAACGGAAAGTGCGAAAAGCGAACCGGAAATGATATGAGTCATGACGAAAAAGTGCATTTATTTAAAAATCCTTAAAACCAATTTAAAATTTTAACATACAAATATATGCATATTAAATAATTATCGTCCACACTCTTTATTAGTCAATACTATTATCAGTCACGTTGTATTAATTTACATATACACTGCATGAATGTATGTTAAGGAGAAAAGAACATTTTATCATGTCTTACCTTTCTCCATTTTTGGTATGTCGAAAATTCCTGGGACGGCAGAAGAACACTGAGTTTAAAGAGCGACTTGAGCTCGGACGGTAATCCTTTTGATTCGAAATACTCCACTTCGATTTGATCGGAATTGTGGACAGGCACATAAAGGCAAAGGCACAACATATTTAACGTTATATAAAATTTTTCGACAATAAATAAATAGTACGAGGGACAGTCTCGCCCGTCGGTGTTGAAATGCCGGTAAGCTAGCTGATCACGCCGAGGAAAACCCTCAGACGCGGCCGTCTAGTAAAGAGCGTCGGATTCTGATTGGCTAGTGTTTCGTACGCATGCGTCCATTTGAACGCCTGGCCACGATGGCAGATACTGAATGTCCAATCACAGGCCAGTTCCTTTAAAGGGACCCGCCCCTTTCACTACTCCAGGGCGGGATGAATATCAGCATGCACTGCCAGAATGAACCATGTGAACTTTTCGAAGCAGTTTGCTTAGACAGATTTGTCGGTATTTTAGGATACCCTTAGCTAAAAGTTTTCCAGGATATTGAGTGGGAGGAGGCTTTTATGGTTTCCAGGAGAAATTCGAGAGGTTTCATTTAAAATTATTCATTGTATTTTACCCAGTAAATCAGGTCATACAAATATTTAAGAAAGATATTGATTTGGAATGTGTGTTTTGTAATTTGAATGAAGAGAGGCTTTTTTTTTATTTTATTTTTTTATGTATTTGCACTAAAGTGTTCTGATGTGATTTTAAGGTCTTTTTTTAAGGAGATTTCTGTAAGTCGCTTTGGATAAAAGCGTCTGCCACATGCATAAATGTAAATGTATATGTACATTTCTGGATCTGATATTACTTTGGAGGACAAATAAATATGAGATTTTTTTACAATAAGCCTTTAGAAAAGAACATTTGTTTTGTTCTTAATTTGTTTATTATTTCAGGGAAATATCACATTCATAATTGTCGTTGGTCGAAAAGTTCACCTAGTTTTTCACAATTTAAGTTTGAGCTTTGTCAGTATCTTACATTTACATTTATGCATTTGGCAGACACTTTTATCCAAAGTGACTTACAGTGCACTTATTACAGGGACAATCCCCCCGGAGCAACCTGGAGTTAAGTGCCTTACTCAAGGACACAATGGTGGTGGCTGTGGGGATCGAACCAGCAACCTTCTGCTTACCAGTTCAGTGCTTTAGCCCACTACCCACTACGCCACCACCACTCTTTCTTATTTCAGCCAAACACATTCGGGAGTTATATTAAAAAATATCCTGGCTCTTCCGAGCTTTATAATGGGAGTGAATGGTACCTTAGAACCCCTAAAAAGCACATCAACCATCAAAAAAGTAATCCATACGGCTCCAGGGTGTTAACAAAGGCCTTCTGAAGCAAAGCAATGTGTGTTTGTAAGAACAATATCCATATTTATAACTTTATAAACTATAATCACTGGCTTCTGGTAACGGCCGTCTGCACGTTCACAAGAGAGTTGAGTTCCGGTGTATGATGTAGGTGTAGCGTTAGCTCCGGTGAGAAGTGATATAAGCGTTAAGCAATCATCTGTGTCCCGCAACTGCTTTTGGATCCTTGAATAATGTATAACGTGCGAGTAAGGGCAGCTGGTGGACTTTCTGGTGCCATCCTAGGGCAAGATGGTGCCCCCCTAGGGAGCTGGTGCCCTACGCAGACGACATAGTCTGCTTATATGGAGTGGCGGTACTGTGTGTGTGTGTGAGAGAGAGAGAGGGAGCGAGAGCACATCTGGGCAATAACAATGTGATTTCTGATGGTATCAGATGGTAATACCATGGTACTTTGATAAACAACTATTCATGCACCATTCTTCAACAAAATTCTTCAAAGCATACCATGTTACTACCATGATAATTTTATATATGATTACCATATTCATATACATATTTACATGATGAGGGAATTAAAAAAATACAATATATTTACATTTATGCATTTGGCAGACGCTTTTTTCCACTTATTACAGGGAAAATCCCCCAGAGCAACCTGGAGTTAAGTGCCTTGCTCAAGTACACAATGGTGGTGGCTGTGGGGATTGAACCAGTGACCTTCTGATTACCAGTTATGTGCTTTAGACCACTACGCCACCACCACTCCTTTAGCATATATTACTCGCTATATTACCACATTCATATACCAATGTATTAACATGGTGCATCCAGGTAATGGTACATGTCCAAAAAACATGGTAATATCATGGTAATTTTTAAGTGTTTTCGTGTAGGCTAATAAGTGTTTTGATACTCTTTTGGTTGGAAAATGTATTTACCTGCAGAAGTCGTTCACAAGCTGCACTCGTATTAAACTTTATAAAGAATTTCTTCATTAATGGCAAACGATATGCATTTACAGGTTTGTTTTCCATTGATTGATTGTAGATCCACTGTAACCAGCGTTATCTTTATTTGCCGTGTTATCAAATATTACATGAACTTGTTGACAACTGAGAGCAGTTTGTAGCGAAGCTTCTGCCCATCACTGTTTATATACGTATATATAATAATAGAATAATATTTGATATTACTTTCCTATAACATGAACAACATTATTGCACTCCATTTCATGATATCTCCTGATATCTGTACCTTCATACTGTAATATATTTTACGGTGAACTGTGACCGTAGCACTCGTTTCTCAACGATGAGGCTTAAATATTAATTCAACATACCAGCAGGTCCATATAGGATGTTGTAATGGTTAGTAGCAGCAATTGATGTTATATAAATGGCCACTCAGTAGGTTGTTTCCTAATTTACTGTTGCTGTACTTTGTGAGGCATAATGTTGCAGCAAAGCCGTCTGCTTGAGTTGCAATCTTACGTCAGAGTCAGTTGAAGGACAAGTGATCCTGCCGAGACGAGCTCTAGATAGATTTATAAGGTAGTCTATGCTGAAGGGGACACTGACTTATTAACCATCTGTAACCTGCAGAGATTTGCACACTGAGTGGGAAAAGCCCAGTCTTGAAATGGCTGTGAATTAGACCTGTTCAAATATCAAAATTCACAATATTTACAGGAAAACTTTCACTCAAACGTCATGGATCATTTCATCCACTAAGGGCTCCAATGTAGCATGTGATAATAACATTAAGTCTCTCTTCAAAATAACACATGTAAGAGAAAACAATGTTACTTTTGAATTACTCTTTCATTTAGCTTTCATTTCAATCCATGAAAGTGGGGTTAATGATAGTGTCACACGAGAGAGTAATTACCGAGTGAACTCATTCTTAAACATTTACATTCAACCTTTCCTTTACTCCCAAACCGGAATGGATAATGTCATAACATTTGTCAAAAGAGCTCAGCATTGTAATATAAACCAGCTTCCTTCACTAACGTCTCAGTACTCTGAGCTTTTGATTGACCCATGGGGGCATTACAGCGGCCTTGTGATACCATTTGACTCCAGTGATCTCGAAAAACTAAATTTAGCCAAGTCACACAGAGGGGATCACGAAACACAGGTGACATACACTGAACGCAGGGTTTAGGAGTCGGTACAGCTCTCTTATTTCAACAAACAGGGATGTGGGATGGAGAGAGAGAAACAACCTTTTGGTCCTGTGATACCTTCACAGTGAGGTTTTATTTATTCACGACAATTAAAGCATGCAAACTACAGAGTGATTATACAGTGAGGAAAATAAGTATTTGAACACCCTGCTATTTTGCAAGTTCTCCCACTTGGAAATTGTCATCGTAGGTGCATGTCCACTGTGAGAGACATAATCTAAAAAAAAAATCCAGAAAACACAATGTATGATTTTTTAACTATTTATTTGTATGATACAGCTGCAAATAAGTATTTGAACACCTGTCTATCAGCTAGAATTCTGACCCTCAAAGACCAGTTAGTCTACCTTTAAAATGTCCACCTCCACTCCATTTATTATCCTAAATTAGATGCACCTGTTTGAGGACGTTAGCTGCATAAAGACACCTGTCCACCCCATCCAATCAGTAAGAATCCAACTACTAACATGGCCAAGACCAAAGAGCTGTCCAAAGACACTAGAGACAAAATTGTACACCTCCACAAGGCTGGAAAGGGCTACGGGGAAATTGCCAAGCAGCTTGGTGAAAAAAGGTCCACTGTTGGAGCAATCATTAGAAAATGGAAGAAGCTAAACATGACTGTCAATCTCCCTCGGACTGGGGCTCCATGCAAGATCTCACCTCGTGGGGTCTCAATGATCCTAAGAAATGTGAGAAATCAGCCCAGAACTACACGGGAGGAGCTGGTCAATGACCTGAAAAGAGCTGGGACCACCGTTTCCAAGGTTACTGTTGGTAATACACTAAGACGTCACGGTTTGAAATCATGCATGGCACGGAAGGTTCCCCTGCTTAAACCAGCACATGTCAAGGCCCGTCTTAAGTTTGCCAATGACCATTTGGATGATCCAGAGGAGTCATGGGAGAAAGTCATGTGGTCAGATGAGACCAAAATATAACTTTTTGGTCATAATTCCACTAACCGTGTTTGGAGGAAGAAGAATGATGAGTACCATCCCAAGAACACCATCCCTACTGTGAAGCATGGGGGTGGTAGCATCATGCTTTGGGGGTGTTTTTCTGCACATGGGACAGGGCGACTGCACTGTATTAAGGAGAGGATGACCGGGGCCATGTATTGCGAGATTTTGGGGAACAACCTCCTTCCCTCAGTTAGAGCATTGAAGATGGGTCGAGGCTGGGTCTTCCAACATGACAATGACCCGAAGCGCACAGCCAGGATAACCAAGGAGTGGCTCTATAAGAAGCATATCAAGGTTCTGACGTGGCCTAGCCAGTCTCCAGACCTAAACCCAATAGAGAATCTTTGGAGGGAGCTCAAACTCCGTGTTTCTCAGCAACAGCCCAGAAACCTTACTGATCTAGAGAAGATCTGTGTGGAGGAGTGGGCCAAAATCCCTCCTGCAGTGTGTGCAAACCTGGTGAAAAACTACAGGAAACGTTTGACCTCTGTAATTGCAAACAAAGGCTACTGTACCAAATATTAACATTGATTTTCTCAGGTGTTCAAATACTTATTTGCAGCTGTATCATACAAATAAATAGTTAAAAAATCATACATTGTGATTTCTGGATTTTTTTTTTAGATTATGTCTCTCACAGTGGACATGCACCTACGATGACAATTTTAGACCCCTCCATGATTTCTAAGTGGGAGAACTTGCAAAATAGCAGGGTGTTCAAATACTTATTTTCCTCACTGTATATGTTAGGACCAATAAATATAAAGTATACTTCAAATGTACATGACATACATTTTGGAAGTCAACATATCGTGTTGTTGACAGGCTGTACTCCATCTTAAATTGTGTTAAACAGCATTTTGCTAATTATTATGCATGCATTTGTACTTAAATCTTATGTGACTGCATGGCTGTTGAAATAAACTGCAAAAACCTGGTGGCAAGTTACAGCTTCAAAAATATGAACTTTATCCTATACATATGGTACAACGGGCTAAAGGCACCCCTTAAAGGAATAGTTCACCCAAAAATGTGATTCACTTATCCTGATGCCGTTCCAGATGTGTATGACTGTCTTTCTTCAACAGAACACAAATGAAGATTTTAAGAAGATAGAGCGCTGTCAGATCCTTATAATGCAAGTACTCACGTCCAGCACTTTGAATGTCCAAAAGTCACATTCAGGCAGCATAAAAGTAATCCACATGACACTGAATGTCCTCTGAAGTGAATCGATAGGTTTATGTAAGAAACAAGTCAATATTTATAAAGTTTTTAACTTTAAATCTGCACCTCCGTTCAGGGCTCTGATGCTGTTTGAAATGGGCGAACTCTCGCGTGAGCTTCGTTCTTCTGTCGTAAATAAGCGGCGCTTCTGAATTTGCGATGCACTTACGTCACGCTTCGCGTCAGCTGCTGGCAGAAATCACTTTTTAAAAGTTAACGTCCTACGTATCGATTCGGTTCAGAAGACATCCATTCATTGATCGACTGGAGGCGTGTGGATTACTTTTATGCTGCCTAAATGTGACTTTTGGACCATCAAAGTGCTGGACGTGAGTACTTGCATTATAAGGATCTGACAGCGCTCTATCTCCTTAAAATCTTCATTTGTGTTCTGTTGAAGAAAGACAGTCATACACATATGGGATGGCATCAAATTTAATTTTTGGGGGAACTATTCCTTATAAGGGAATTGTGCAGTTTTCTGGTCGCAATGTGTATCAAGATTCAAGATTCGTATCTTTTTATTGAATATTATAAAGCAATATAATCTGTATGAAAGTAAAAATAATGGAAGGCTGTTTGATAAAAACAAGAGGTTTTAACCTCCTGAGACCCAAATGTGAACATTTTCCATTTTCCATAAGTTGTAGCACCTAATAAACATGATGTCCACATATGAGGACAGCGGTCATTTTAAATAAAAGTTTGTTTATAAAATAGTATTTTATAAACAAATGAATCTCCATTGGGATTGAATCAGTCAATGGGAGCCAACTTTTATAATTTTTCATAACAAATCTATTTGATCTGTTTTTAAGAAAAATTATGTGTTTTATGGGGTTGTTTACACAGGTGTTTATGAAAGTACCGCTAACCCTTTTTGTTGCTATTTTGGGTGAAAATAAAATCAAAAGTGCCTTTAGCCCATTTCTCCTCTCTATATAAATTTCACCTGCAGTCTTTATCTTGAATGATTATGATAATTTGTCAAATCCAAAATGAACATTTAGAGTATTTAATTTTTGTGTGTGTGTTTATTTCATCTCATATAAACTATTTTGCCTTATTAAAGATTTTTTTCATTCAGTCATAATCAGGCCATGAGGTGATAATGCTATTCTGAAAACAAATGATGAAACAAACTAGCTTGTTTTTCAGGTAACATTGAACTGTCTGCATTCTGCTGACTGTATACTGATAAGACCTCAGCGTTATCTATTTATGTCATGTATGGATACATCCTAATCCTATATATGAAGATGTAAACAGCCCATTCATAAAAAGTTTCTTACATTCAACCTGATGCTCAACTCAAATACCGGCCTATTGTGTATATGTATCGTGTATATTAACCAAAATACAGGGCTAAGGTCAAGTTCCAGGTTAACATGCATCAAACGTCCTGTCTTTGTTTTGATCTCGTTCCGGATTACCCCTGATCCCTTGAAGTACATCCAATAAACTTTACCAAGAAGTTAGATTGACAGGTGAAAAACAGGATCTTCTACGTTACCTGCAATTACATCACCGTCACTGTGTGTCCCTCAGTAACGGGACACTGAATCAACAAATAACTGGAGAAAAGGCAAACTTAAAGAAATCCTGTATAGAGGCTCTTGTTTAGTTACTAATTTATTAGAATAGCACATTTTCAATGGAAAAATATTTAAATAAAACTCTATAAAGACAGATATAAAACACAAAAATTGAACTTTTTATTATTATTATTATTATTATTATTATCGCAGGGTTAGCAGTTCGATTCCCGACGCCACATGCCTAAGTGTCCATGGGCAAGACACTGAACCCCAAATTGCTCCCAATGGCAGGATAGCGGCTTGCATGGCAACTCTGTCGACATTGGTGTGTGAATGTGTGTGTGAATGGGTGAATGAGATGCAGTGTGAAGCACTTTGGTTAAAAAAAGGCACTATATAATGTAAGTGCAGACCATTTACCATTTATTGTTGGGACTCATGTGCTCAGATAGGAGACAAAGGCAGACCTACATACAGTCATAAAGCCTGACTGAGGCCTGTAGGAACACTCAAAGCCAGATAACACAAAAACTAAACTAAAATCAAAGGGCGTCCAAACAGACTACAGATCCCATCAAGCCTTGCTCACTTTACACCTAGGTTTGAAATTCTGAAGGATCGAACTCTCAACTCCTATTGGATGAAATGCACAATAGAACGCATCCCTCAACCAAGATGTCATCGAGAGTATAAAACCCCGGAGATTCCTCCTAAGCCTTGCTTCCGGCGACAGTACGCACCTCGTCTAGTTGCAGCCCTCCTGCTCCCAGGTGTAGCATCGCTGCCTAAGGAAGTAATGTATTGTAACGGGTTAAGGACGTTAGGGAGGACATGAAGACGAGTTGCTCTTCTCAGGTAGGGTTTTTAATGGCCACACAGCAGTGCTCTATTGATAGTTATCTTTAATGATTGTTGATTTGAAGGATTAATAAGCTAATTGATTCTAATCAATGTTCTATTGATTTTAATAATTCATAATTATCTTTAATGTTTAATTATTGCTAATAACCACACCCACTCCCGAACGAAGCCCCAACACTATATTTATTGTACTCAAAAAACAACACAATATTTGACATGTTGAAATTGTAGTTTATGTTGATGTTGTCATTTAAGCACATTGCTATCAACATTTTACAAATACAAATATTTATTTAAAATATAAGACAATTTAGTCTTTATAAAAATGTATTGCATTTGCATCTGTTACATGATAGTTACTGATATCACAGTTCTGATTTATTGGAGAGCATATTTAATTTTATTTTGTTAAAGCAAACTCGCATTTCCATTGTATAACACATTTCCAATAAACTGTATTGAGAAATCTTTAGCAAAATGAAATAAATGAGAATCAACTTTTTTATTATTATTTAAATTTTTCCCTAAAATTGCTTAATTCAGTTGATGGAAATTTTCTATTTAACTGAAATGTGTAAATCTTAAAAATAGTCTGAAATATTTGCAACAGTGCAACACAATCAAGTTGTAGAGTTCGTATTGACATTGTGCACGTCAAAAACATTTCATAATTACATCATTTAACACGATGCAGGTAGCGACACACATGTGCACATAAGAACAGCAGTTGTAAAGTTAATTTTGGCATTGCCAAGTTTTCATTGTAAATACATTGTGATCAAGAACCCTTTGTGCAAAGATCAGATTGTGAACTTTGACAATATTTTCTTATCGCTCCCTGTTGCTGTTGAATATTCTGTCACTGAGTTCAGGGTTCATCCTGTGAAATGTGAGTATTTGGGTGTGTTATGTTGTCATTACATCAGACTGAAACACACTCGTAACATAGCATCCTGCTAAGATGCTAGTGAAAGCCCAGTGATGTAAAAAGGACGAGGCAAGACACCAGAACTGTCTAATGTAGTGTCTAATGAATGATCTGTAGTGTTTATATATTGACTGACTGTGTGTATGATGTGAAAGCATTGTTTGATTTTGCCAGAAGAGTCAGGGGTTTTCTGAATGTAGTTTGAAGATTTTCTGAAGAGTTTAAAGTCTTAACAATTGTGAAAAACTGTAACCCTGAAATGAACCCCAATCTCTGCACACAAGAGACGAATTCTCCGAAATATCAACTGAAGTGTGCGATGACGTCAAATGAAAATAATTAATTCGTTAAATGCACATAACACTCTTTCTTTAACAAAGCACAGATATGAAATATAACAATATTTAGCAATATTAGAAAAATAACATTTAGCAATTTTATATATAAAATAGAAATATACATAAACATAACTTGTTTTCACTATATCACAGAGGCCTGAAATGGAGGACATTCACTAGCATTGTTTAAAGGAGGAGGCCTGAAATGAAATCCTAAAAGTCTTAAATTCTGTTTTGATGAAGAAAGAAACTCAGATGCATCATGGATGGAGTAAATTATCAGCACATTTTCATGTTTGGGTGAACTATCACTTTAACACAGACAAAATGATGGAAAAAATAAAAAATGAAAAACAAAAATGTCCCGAAGCTCGCACAAAGGATAAATTGCAGTTACTGAAGTTCCTGTTTTTTTTAATGAAGGTTATAAAACTGTAATAGATGTAACCATAAAACAACCCAGATTTAGTTAGACATGTTGCACAACATGTTGAGGATACGTTTAATTAAATGCATTATCAGAAAATGTTGTGAAATTGAATTGTTCTCAAAATGAAGAGTTTATTTAGTGATCTGTGTGAATAGTTTTGAGAAACACACTCAGCGCTAAAAAAACCTTTAGAGCAAAAATGACAGAAATGCAAAGATTGTTAACGGTACATAAAACTTTATTGTGCTGAAGATCTTGTACACACACACACACACACACACACACACGCTCACACACACACGCTCACACACACACACACACACACACACACACACACACACACACACACACACACACACACACACACACACACACACACACACACAATATTCTGTAGATATACATATAATTTACTGAGATGATAAATATTTATACAAACTGATCTATGAACTTCTAATCAGATCATCTATAATAATATAAATATTACAAACACATTCAATATATTTTTATACACATATTTACAGATACAGTCTGAAAAATATACACACAAAATCCATCAGACAGAAATGAACAAATAATCGTGTCACAATCACATGGAAATACTTGCACACTTTACACACCTGTTAGTCTACTGCACATTATGATGCTCAGTGTTTGTACTGGTTGTGTGTTATGATGAATTCTGATGTCTGTGAAAGAGAGCCTTCATTATATCACCAGCATCACTCCTCATGAACAAGTACAAGATACAGTCAACAAGTGGATTCAGAAACTGGAGACAGAGAAGAAAATTATAAACTCGATAATTGGTTGAACCCGGCCATACCTCAATAACATTCATGTGTATCAATAAAATCATAATTGCTGCAGGGAGGATGATAAATGTGTAATTCAGCAGCACCAGGAACAGACTGCCCAAAATTAATTTGCGTTTATGAGAAGTGAGTGATATTGCGTGAGAGAGACCTCTCCAAGTACCAACAAAACACAGAATGATGATCGGGAAGGGGATCAAAAACTCAATACCAAGAGACAAGAAAGTAAAATAAACAGAATAAGTGTGTATTGCTGTAAAGATGAGAGGCACAAACCAGATGATGACAGAAATCAAACAGGAGAATTTGAGTGAATTGTGAGTTTTGTACCAGATTGGATGAGAAACCAACAGATATCTTTCAACAGCGATACATGCCATAAAATCCACACTCACGACCAATGAATAAAAATATGCATACAACAGTTCACCAGACCAGTCCTGTGCTGCTGCTGATATTAACATACAAATAATCTGTACGAGATCTGAAAGAATCAATTGAATGACAAAAACTGAAGCAGCACGTTGAGACTTGATGAGAAAACACATCGCACACAGAGTCACGAGCATGAACGGAACCTGAACGATCGAAATCACCCAAATAAACACCGATTCTGCAAACTCTAGTTTATCAAGTGGATCTTGCCATTCATAATCATTCAGTGCATGATCAATCAGATCGTTAGTGTCGTTGTAGCTGGTGTTGTTGTATTGTGTCATGATGTTGTGAAATCTTCCCAGTAAACACTGAAATATAAAATATCAAACCTGTCATTAATTTGACATGATTTCACAACAGAAATAAACACGTTGATGTTTTCAGTCAATATCATGCAGTCGGTCAAATCACTGAACATGTTTCTTTTGATCTGTTTAATTGATGTCACTCGAGTTACTCATCAGGTTCACACTTTACATTTTCATTCAAGTTGAATCAACATGATTAAAAATCACATGCATTTAGATTTATTCACTGAAAGAATCAGAGTGTAAAACACAAAGATAGCTGACAATATGAACACACACATGAGAGGACATGATCTCACCTGAATCAGACTGTAGATCCACTCACAGGACTGAAGATGTTGCTCACCAGTAGATGATGCTGTTTAGGAGCTGATCGTGATATCTTACAGGACTTTAATCATCCAAACGAACAAAGAACACGTCAAATACAGAGTGATTCTGGCACATCAAGGACCTGAAAGAAAACACCCAAAGAAAAGATGTTGTAAAGATCCACAATGACAGCTGACTATATAGACAACACAATGTCCACATGAGATGACAAGATCTTACCTGGAATCAGGACTGAAGATGTTGCTCATCAGTAGATGATGGTGTTTATGAGCTGATCGTGCTTCTTTTATAGTCTGAATTCACTCAGGAAACATCACTTCAAATGGACAGTGGTTATGTCAGATAATGACTGACAGAAAAACCTCAAAGCTGCATTAAACATCATCGATCTGTAATGTAGATGTTTTAGTCGAACCGCATGTCGACTGACACGAGCAATCAGCAAATGAATCAAAATCATGAAAAACCACAAAGATGCAAAACTAGTTGAAAGGATCAAACTGGAGACTTCACAGAATTCAAAACAGGAAAATAAACAACAATATGAACAGAATATAAAAAGACAAAACATGAAATGAAAGGTAGAATAGTCAACTTTCAGTGAATTATTAGAAATATATCAGTAACTTTTACTATTGAAAACAAAATAAATGCATCTGTACTTGCAGTTTCATGTGATCCAAATATTGATATTTCCAGAACAATACCTAAAGATGAAATCTCTACTTAATGAATCATCCTATTTAAACACAGACATGCTTCTTCATAATGAATTATTCCTTTTAATTGACCAGAAGGTCGGGGGTTCAAGCCCCAATTTCACCAAGATGCCACTGTTGGGCCCTTGAGCAAGGCCCTTGACCCGATCTGTTCCAGGGGCGCCGTCTCATGGCTGACCTTGAACTCTGACCCCAGCTTAGCTGAGATATGTGACAACAATGACATTTCACTGTATATGTGAAAAAGAAATGTATAATGTTTGACAATAATAAAGGCTTTCTACTTCATTTTTTACGTATTTTTAGATAGTTTTACCAAAAAAAATACAAAAATACATAAATGATCATAAAGAATTAGATTTTTGGCCTATTATCAAAGTTCTTGAGAGAAAACAAATATGATCTTACATGAATATTCTTGATAAACAATATGATCATGTTAGCATAAAGCTAAATGTTCACATGACATTTTACACAAGGTTTATTTTTATTTACTGAATACTTACTCCAAACTTACTCCAAACTTACTTCAAACTTACTTCAAACTTACTCCAAACTTACTCCAAACTTACTTCAAACTTACTCCAAACTTACTTCAAACTTACTCCAAACTTACTCCAAACTTACTTCAAACTTACTCCAAACTTACTCCAAACTTACTCCAAACTTACTTCAAACTTACTCCAAACTTACTCCAAACTTACTTCAAACTTACTCCAAACTTACTCCAAACTTACTCCAAACTTACTTCAAACTTACTCCAAACTTACTCCAAACTTACTTCAAACTTACTCCAAACTTACTTCAAATTTAATTCAAACTTACTCCAAACTTACTCCAAACTTACTTCAAACTTACTCCAAACTTACTCCAAACTTACTTCAAACTTACTTCAAACTTACTCCAAACTTACTCCAAACTTACTCCAAACTTACTTCAAATTTAATTCAAACTTACTCCAAACTTACTTCAAACTTACTCCATACTTACTCCAAACTTACTCCAAACTTACTCCAAACTTACTTCAAACTTACTCCAAACTTACTTCAAACTTACTCCAAACTTACTCCAAACTTACTTCGTCCCCCAGCAGATGGTCGCGGCTGCTCCATTTGGGTGGACGGTAGTGGTGAGAACTCTACTACGGCGTATCCCTCCTCCTTCCCAAGGTTCGACACCAGTGTAAAGGGATTTCAGACGGGCAAGGAGGAGGCGAGAACTAGCTTGATAATATAAATAATATTTTAATGATAAACTGAAACAAAAGACACAAACACACATGACGTACATGTCCGTAAACAATCTCTCTCTCCCGCACCATCCTCCATGAGTCGGCCTTTATCCCTCTCGGAGGCTTGATTAGCCAAATAAGGGACCGGTGTGTAGAATCACGACCCAGCCCGCCCTCCGCCCTGCCACAGTAATCTAAATACTTTTTGAATGATTACTTTTCTGTTAACCAACGATTTAAATTGTAACTGTAGTTGAATACAGTTACTAATATTTTGTATTTTAAATACTTAATCCTGTTACATGTATTCTGTTACTCCCCAACCCTGCATACAGTATATACTGTATATTTACATGTTATATATGTAGAATATATTTGTCATTTATTCACATTTACTCTGTACAATATGTACTAAAGGCTTTCTGAGTGTTTCTGTTCAACATCTCTTGAGTATCAGAACTGCACTTTCCCTGATAAAGGAAGTTTGGTCACAAACCATTTCATCAAATATTAATATCATGAAAGCTTGTTTTTTATTCTGGATATGGATAAAATGTCTTAAAGACTAAGTGATTAGGTTGTGGTTGTACAATTCCTATAATTTATAATAAGCATTTGTTTATTATGCACATTATCATTTTTATCATGTTTTTGTATTATTTATTTATAATTTTTTTATTTTGGTCTTTAGTAAACGTGTATGTGTGTGTGTTGTGTGTGTGTGTGTTTGTGTGTTGTGTGTATTTTGAGTGTGTGTGTGTGTTTGTGTATGTGTGTGTGTTGTGTGTATTTTGAGTGTGTGTGTGTTTGGGCAGATTTAGGTGGTTTATGAGGACATTTTCTTCAGGTTATAAACTGGTCATTAAAAGGGTATTCTGCTATAAATGTGGTTCATGAGGACATTTCTAGTCTCCCCATCATTCAAATGGCTTAAAAAACACAATAAACAATGTTTAATTGAAAATGTAAAAATGCAGACAGTTTTTTGTGAGGTTTAGGGGACAGAATCATACAGTATAAAAATCATCATGTCTATGGAGAGTCCTCATAATGATGCTGCACAAACATATTCTTAAAAGCATTAACATATCCATCTGATAAATATTTTATTTTAAAGGTTCATGCTGTCAAAACAGTCGACACAGAAACTAAATAAAGAAATATTCTCAAATTCATGTGTCAGGTTGTCTAGTGGCATCATATTAATATCTGCACAAACATCCTGTCATTGTCATCTATAAAAGGAGACATTTGTGAAAACCCAGAGAAGAAGAAGAAGAAGAAGAAGAAGAAGAAGAAGAAAAAAGAGGTGGAATATAGTTGCAAAAGACGCCATGGTTGATTTTTGGTTTAGCGAGTGGGGTCATAGTGACTTCGGTTTCACCAGGCGTCCGTCTATACAGCTATAGTTATACTATTATAGTTATAATTATGCCTATCGATGAAGGTTAATATAATGTTGTACTGTATTGCGTGTCATGACAATTTACACCGATCACGACTCGCGGAGACTGCCTATTGATTTCATTGCGATTTTTTCAACACTTTTTTATCCTCTGAAATAGTTTTCAATGGTGTTTCAATTATATATATTAATATAATTTATTAAATGTCCCATCGTCTTTGATAAACTGTGAAAGATGCCAGAAAGACATGTTTAATGTGCACTTAATGGACTTAAGAGCGGTTCAAGAGCGTTCATTTGTGAATGTTTTTACTGAAATGTTTAGATAACAATGATTTTTGGAAATGTGAAAGTACTACTTAAGTGTTACTAACGTCCTACTTAGTGCTTCGGAAACCCATCCAAGATTAATAATTATAATAATGATAATAATAATGTATAAAATATAAATATAAATGGATGAATAGGTCAAATAAAATCAGAGAGAGCAGAAAAATGTCAATGACTTTTCTCATCGTCTCCTCTTCCTTTCTGAGACACAAAGACAACATGAGTTGTGCAGCATCACATTTCTGCCACTGTTATCCCCTCTAGGAGTAAAGAGCAGACCTCTTGTTTGGTGAATGTCCCTAATGCGCAGGTTCCACAAGTCTCCTTGTTTGGTGCTCCGCAATAAGAAGTGACACCCGGGACAGAGAGGTGCGGCGACCTTGTTGCACGCACATGTTAAAGACTCCTGTGTGTTGCGGTTGTACACAGACAGTTCCACCTCTAAAAACTAAATTGTGCCCAAGACAAAATATGATCAAAGTGGCAGTTGCGAGTGGGGTGACCAATGGGGTGGCCAGGCTTGGTCCATGGTGGCCATGGTCACCTCTGGCCACCCCTAGCTCCGCCACTGAAGCAATGATTGTGTAAAGAAATACACAATAGTTCTGCACAAACTATTGCAAAAAAAAAATTAATTATATAGTTAATTAACATGTCCAGGGAGGTCAATTACAAATGTTTATAAAGTTATGCACAAATGTAATGATGTTACTATGACGAGCAGCACTGGTCCACCCAATCAAATCTGTCAGAATAAACTAATAATCTCCAAATCAAAATAAACAAAATTTTGTCACACGCAAAATAGCTCACATGATAATCATCATATTCCTGTAAGAAAATGTACTTGCATTGCTTTTATTTCAAATAAGATAGTTGATATGGTTTTGGTGAAATGAAATGGGTCATGTCGCGCTTCTCAGATAATTGATCACGTTTAGTCTTTATTGAAGTAGGATACTTAACATCCAACACACAAACAACAGCCACATATGAGCAGTAATAGACTGACCGCATCCTCTTTTACTTGAGTTCTGGTGGATTGTCTGGCATAATCAATGTTGCCGGCCTGAAGCTGTCTTCACTGGATGCGTGAAAGCGAACGTTCTAAAGGCCGTTACACACTAGCAAGTGTTTAGAACGTTCACTTTCACGAGTATCGAGTTCATTTTCAATGAGAGTCACGCGGAAAGAGGCACATCGGTGCGCGAGCGGTGTTCGTGCACCCATATGGCAAGCCAAAGTATTCATATACGGCTGGTCGGGCGTCTGATCGCACACTGACCCGTCAAAAGCGTCCTCGACGTTATGAACGTGTCAACAGGTAAACCAAAGAGGCAGTGTGTTTGAAGTGACCAAACAGGCGAAAACAACATGCTCATTCCTTAGTGTTCTCAAAATTGCATGTCGAAAGCTTGTGCTCACTTTTTAGGGCTTGAGTCTGTCATATTTTTGTCCTCTATTTGGGGGTTAGGACTCTTTTATTATCATTAAACCAAAACAACATGGAATTATCAAGGACAAATTTGACAGAGGATTATAATAGTTGAGTTCTTATAATCCAGTATTATTTAGTTCAACAAAAAAACAGACAAGAGCCTTGCCTATGAAAACATGAAACTTTTCTTTAAAATGGGGGGGTAACTATATATGACTGGATAAATGGTGGTGGTGGTGTAGTGGGCTAAAGCACTGAACTGTTAACCAGAAGGTTGTCGGTTCGATCCCCACAGCCACCACCATTTATCCAGTCATATATAGTCATATGTGTCCTTGAGTAAGGCACTTAACTCCAGGTTGCTCCGGGGGGATTGTCCCTGTAATAAGTGCACTGTAAGTCGCTTTGGATAAAAGTGTCTGCCAAATGCATAAATGTAAATAAATATATCTTCGATCAAGGCCAAAACGTTGTAAGGTAGTTGTAAGCTTTCTTAACTCCCCAGTTAGAGCCAATAAAATACACCACATTTATGATCAGTTTGGCTATGTATCTACAGATTACAGATAGCAGTGACTATATGCCAAACTTATCTGACCTCTTGAATTTTTCTCTGAGGTTTAGTGTTGTTGCTGTAGTGCTTTGGCTCCTCCCACTCAGGTTGACATAATGAGATTGTTTCTGTCTGTCATAATGAGGTGTGTTATGCCTCAGAAATGTAAAACAACTCTTGGTTTCTGGTAAAGTTCACAGTTTTCAGCACATGGACAGCAGAACCCCCTTATCCATGCAACTAATGCTGTGTTCGAAACACCTCGGAAACTTTTCATTTGTTATTTTGCTTTTATAGAAGGCAAAGTAAAGAAAAGATGTACTTCATTATAAATTTACTAATTCTGTTGGCTAAATTTCATATTCATAAAAGTAAATTCAGCACTAAAAAAACTAATTTTGTACTTTTTCTCCATGAAGTTGTACATTATATTAATATGATTTCTGGCTCCAACAACAAAAAGGCAGTTAAAACTGTCAACATATGGTCCTCTTTTTCGTTATAATGACCTATATGGCTCTAGCTTCCCCTGGCAAAATTCTTATATTTTGTTTACATATTATGTTTGAAAATTGTTATGTATATTTTGATTAGTCACTTGTGATTTGTATCCTTTTTTTGGCAATAAAGATGACTTAAAAAAAAAAAAACTTTTCATTTGTAATTGCTTCCGACTTTCGACCCCAAAGCCTTCCAGGTTGGCACTGAAGAACTCCTGCCATCAGGTTTTCTTACTCTTTAAATTGTATTAATACATTTAATTTATTTTTTCTCTGTTGTTTAAGGATGTATTTTGGGGGTTTTATGGCATGAACAAAATAATAGAAAATAAGTATTTTATTATGAATTTCACATTCACAGAAGAAGATTTGGTCATCTTTATCTCTTATTTAGGCTTAAAATAATAGTTTTTGAAAAATAAATCAAGCAATACATCCAAACAGTTTCATCTTCAAAGAACTGTAAACATGTGCCCCCTTTAAATTATTTGTAAATAGTAAATGTTGATGACAATATTTTATGCTTTTTACCTGGTATTTTTCCATTTGTTTTTTAAAATACATTATTTAATCTGTATTTTTTGTCATGTGTCACATTTCGGATTTCAAAAGATTTGTTATGAATTTGCGTCCTCTTCTGGCTGACAAAAACTCTAGCATGAGCCTCTATAAAGGTACTTCCTGATTGAGCACAAATCGACCAATTACAAGAAGCAACGTCATCATGGATAAGAAAACTCATCCAATAGGAATCATTCGAGGCGCCAAATGGGCGGGATATCCGCCATATGCGACCACAAACGTTGTTTTTTTTAAAAAAAAATTTATTAACAGAACATAATATACAACATTATACAAATATATACAGAAAATACCAGAGTGTACAAAATGTTAATTCCTTAATCAAAAAGATAACCACGAAAAATACTACAAGTCTTTTTTGTTGCCAATATTCTCCAAACAGGTGCTGTAGTTCTTGATCTCCTGGAGAAAATGAATGAAATTTGGCTTGGACCCTGACCATTTCTTGTTATGTATGTGGAACTTCCCCAAAATAATAAAAAGTTGCACAAGAAAAATAAAGTTATTATCATTATTTTCATTGGAATAATAAATACATATATCAAAATTATTTAGTTTGAATATAGTTTTGGTTTTCCTTCTGATAACATTTTCCATATCCACCCAAAAAAGTTTAGAGGATATACAATTATAAAAAAGATGTACAAAAATCACAGGAATAATCAATATCTAAATTAAATCTCTCTAATACACCTTTAGCTGGATATACAGTGAGGAAAATAAGTATTTGAACACCCTGCTATTTTGCAAGTTCTCCCACTTAGAAATCATGGAGGGGTCTGAAATTGTCATTGTAGGTGCATGTCCACTGTGAGAGACATAATCTAAAAAAAAAAATCCAGAAATCACAATGTATGATTTTTTAACTATTTATTTGTATGATACAGCTGCAAATAAGTATTTGAACACCTGAGAAAATCAATGTTAATATTTGGTACAGTAGCCTTGGTTTGCAATTACAGAGGTCAAACGTTTCCTGTAGTTTTTCACCAGGTTTGCACACACTGCAGGAGGGATTTTGGCCCACTCCTCCACACAGATCTTCTCTAGATCAGTCAGGTTTCTGGGCTGTCGCTGAGAAACACGGAGTTTGAGCTCCCTCCAAAGATTCTCTATTGGGTTTAGGTCTAGAGACTGACTAGGCCACGCCAGAACCTTGATATGCTTCTTACAGAGCCACTCCTTGGTTATCCTGGCTGTGTGCTTCGGGTCATTGTCATGTTGGAAGACCCAGCCTCGACCCATCTTCAATGCTCTAACTGAGGGAAGGAGGTTGTTCCCCAAAATCTCGCAATACATCCTCTCTCCTTAATACAGTGCAGTCGCCCTGTCCCATGTGCAGAAAAACACCCCCAAAGCATGATGCTACCACCCCCATGCTTCACAGTAGGGATGGTGTTCTTGGGATGGTACTCATCATTCTTCTTCCTCCAAACACGGTTAGTGGAATTATGACCAAAAAGTTCTATTTTGGTCTCATCTGACCACATGACTTTCTCCCATGACTCCTCTGGATCATCCAAATGGTCATTGGCAAACTTAAGACGGGCCTTGACATGTGCTGGTTTAAGCAGGGGAACCTTCCGTGCCATGCATGATTTCAAACCATGACGTCTTAGTGTATTACCAACAGTAACCTTGGAAACGGTGGTCCCAGCTCTTTTCAGGTCATTGACCAGCTCCTCCCCTGTAGTTCTGGGCTGATTTCTCACCTTTCTTAGGATCATTGAGACCCCACGAGGTGAGATCTTGCATGGAGCCCCAGTCTGAGGGAGATTGACAGTCATGTTTAGCTTCTTCCATTTTCTAATGATTGCTCCAACAGTGGACCTTTTTTCACCAAGCTGCTTGGCAATTTCCCCATAGCCCTTTCCAGCCTTGTGGAGGTGTACAATTTTGTCTCTAGTGTCTTTGGACAGCTCTTTGGTCTTGGCCATGTTAGTAGTTGGATTCTTACTGATTGTATGGGGTGGACAGGTGTCTTTATGCAGCTAACGACCTCAAACAGGTGCATCTAATTTAGGATAATAAATGGAGTGGAGGTGGACATTTTAAAGGCAGACTAAAAGGTCTTTGAGGGTCAGAATTCTAGCTGATAGACAGGTGTTCAAATACTTATTTGCAGCTGTATCATACAAATAAATAGTTAAAAAATCATACATTGTGATTGCTGGATTTTTTTTTTTTTAGATTATGTCTCTCACAGTGGACATGCACCTACGATGACAATTTCAGACCCCTCCATGATTTCTAAGTGGGAGAACTTGCAAAATAGCAGGGTGTTCAAATACTTATTTTCCTCACTGTATACCATGTAAAACTTTGAATGTAACCTCTTTTACTTTATTTAAACAATATTTTTCACAAATATTCCAAGCTTTAGTCCAGTTTATATGTCTAAATATATTGTTCCACAATGAACTTTTATGAGTAGCTGTTTCGCCTATTAAAATATTCCTAATATGGTTATTGGTACAATGTTGTTTAAGGATATCAATATCTCCTATAAACATGCCGTCTTTAACAAACATTGTCTCAGAAATATCACTTCCACAAGATCTTACAAAATGTGTAACCTGCTGAGGTATGGCGTCAAACACAACAGGAAACTCTTTTGGTGTAACTGGAAACCCAAATTTATCCAGGAATTCACTATAAGTTAACAAATTACCGTTTGAATTTAAAAGTTGTCTAACTAACACAAAATTATTTTCATACCAGCTTTTATAGGAGAGAGATCTATTTTTATATTGAATACTTCTATTATTCCAAATAAATTCCAATTAATTTAATTAACCAATTAACCTTAAATGTATTATTCAATGTTTCAAAGGTAAGCACAGATAACCCACCTTTACTCTTTTGCTTACATAAAATGTCCTTTCTCAAATAATGTTGTCTGTTTCTCCATAAAAAATGAAATAATATTGTGTCTAATTCCTTGTATACACTAGATGGCATATGTAAAGCTAAAGACACATAAACAGATCTTGATATCCCTTCTGCTTTAGACAGTAAGACCCTCCATTCAGGGATCAATACATTAAATCTCCTTGTAATGTTGTTAATTATAGGTCTGAAGTTAAGCACACTGCGTTCATTCTCATCTTTATCTATTATAACTCCTAAATATGTAACTGTATACTTAATGGGAATACCGTTTAATTCTGTTAAATCACATGTTTTAAGTGAAAACAGCACAGATTTATTAATATTCGTTTTAAGACCTGATACTGAAGAAAACTCTTTAATACAATTAACCGCCTTTATTACTTCTAGGTCATTTTTAAGAAAAATAGTCGTATCGTCCGCCAGTTGGCACAATTAAATACTCTTCCTAATGCGCTAATACCTTCAAATTCTGATCTTTTTATGTGTGGGGCCACAATTTGAGTAAGAATGGAGATAATGGGCTACCCTGCTGTATACCTCGATTAATCTCAAATCTATTAGTTGTACCGGTTGTTAATTTGACTGAGCTATTGTAAATAGTTTTAATAGCTTTTTGGAAGTATTCTCCAAAACCAAAGTGTTCAATACATCTAAACATAAACTCATGACTCACGGTATCAGTCTTTGTAAAAGTCTATAAATAAAATGAATGAATCATTTGGTATGTAACAATTGTAATCAATCATATCTAAAATGAACCTAATATTAGTACTGATATGCCTCCCAGTCATAAACCCTGATTGTTCTTCATCAATAATTTCTTCCAGACCTTTCTTTAATCTTCTTGTAAAAATCAGAGCAAATAACTTTGCATCATTATTCAGAAGGGTAATTGGTCTCCAGTTGTCAATATACATTTGATCCTTATTAGGCTTGGGAATAATTGTAATAAGACCCTGTTTAAGAGTTGCAGGTAATTCCCTGTTTGCTATAGATGCTTTGAACATGGCTACTAAAAAAGGAGATAACTGAACTTTGAACGTCTTACAGAATTCACTAATAAGCCCATCGTTCCCTGGAGATTTATTATCTTTTAATCCCATTATACAGTTTTGAACCTCTTCCAATTTAATATCTTTGTCACAAAATAATTTAAATTCTTCATGTATTTTCTTTGTTGTATCAGAAATTCTGCTCAAAAATAAATCTGTTTGTATGTCATTAAAAGGGTCTGAAGTGTAAAGACTTTTATAAACCCGAGTGACATATTCAGCAATTTCTTGATTGTTTTCACATATTCTATTATTAATCATGAGTTTACGCATAGATGATACTTCACAATTCTGTTTTACTAAATTAAAAAAATATTTAGTGCTCTTTTCCCCTCGTTCCATCCACTTCTGTCAACTCCTTATAAAGGCACCTCCAGCTTTATCTTCATCAGTTGTGTCCAATTGTAACCGCAAGGAGGCCAATTGTTTAAGTTCTTCGTTTGTTAAAATTTGCTTACTGGATAATTTCATTATCTCTTCAATTAATTTATTTTCTTTCTCTCTTTTTATTTTGGCAATTTTTTCCCCCAAACCTATAGCTACACTCCTTATTTCAAATTTCATTCATTCCCAATTGTGACCAAATGTATTAAGGGTACAAGCCCTTTTCCAATATTTCTTAATAATTTCAACAGCTTTATTTTTTAAACCATTCATTCTCTAACAAGGTTTGATTCAACTTCCAATAGGCTTTTTTTGGACCAACTGGATCTTCAACATCATTGATTTGAATAATTATAGCCTTATGATCTGTTAGTATTGAAGTATCAATTTTAACTAATTCAACATTATTTGCACTGTCTGCAGAAATGAGCCAAAAATCAATACGAGATTGTTCAGTCAAATCCTTGTTACTCCGGGTATGTTCTTTGGTGCGGGTATGTAGATCTCCAAATATCTAAAAGATCCATTCTTGCACACATATGTGTTTTAATTCACATGTTTTTCCATTATTTCCTGGAGGCCATCTGTCTATTTCTTCATCCATAACTGTATTAAAGTCCCAAACCATTTTTGCACAAGGAAATTTAGAACTAATTTGGTTAATTTTATTCTCAATTGTTAAAAACAAATTCTTCTTCTTCTTCTGCTTATTGTTAGTGGCATAAACATTCACTCTAATAAAGTGAGAGAGATCAATACTAACATGTAGAATTATCCATCTACCTTCAGTATCTGTTTGTTTACTGTGAACTTGTCCTTTGAAATTTAATTTTAATATAACTACCCCTGCAGATTGAGAACCAAATATCATTACCCCACTGACTCCTCCAAGAAGTCACGTCTACTTCACAAGCACGAGACTCCTGAATAAAATAAAAATCAGCACTTTTGCTTTGACAATACAAAAATAAAGATTTCCTTTTCAGTTGGTTTCTTATACCTCTGGGATTAAGAGAAAAAATTGAAATTGACATGAACACAACAGAAATGAACTTACTGTATCTTAAATACACTTAAAGAGAACATTGTCACACTTTGAACGTGTTGCATTAACCCGGGAAAAATAAATAAAACTTCGGACTGCAATAACGGTCACTCAATAGACACTAAGTGATACCAGTCAGTATATCAGAAATCCCTTATTCTGAGCAAAAAGCACAAATCGGGACACAACTGAAATGTTCATCCTACTTTAACTTCTTTTCCATTCACAAATGCTTTGTTGCCAACTAGGTAAGCCTTCTCTCCATTTTTCCTCGCCTTCTCAACTAATGGCCACAGACGAGCAGGCGTTGCCCTGTCTTCAGCTGTCAGGACTTCCTTCACTTTTTAGGAATTCGTTGTTCTCGGCGCCTTTCCAGAAAGCATCTGTGACGGTCTTGCCAGAGTGGTCTATTTACTGCATAATGGAGATACAAAAATGGAAATAATGGTTTCGTGACAGAGAATGAATCAGTCCCACAGCATGTCTCATTAGCTCTGCTCTGTTTTAATTAAAACTGTTCTTTTTCCTTTTAAATCTTTTAACTTTGTGATCATACAGTGAGAAATTCTTATCAGCTCTTTGTACAAATTTCTTTATTTATAAACACACTTATTTACAAAACACAATTTACAAAATCTCTCGTTGGGAGACTCATGTGCAGAACATAAACAGTTAAATACAACAAATTTCGATAAAGAAAATAAATACAAATAACTATACAATAAATTAAGCAAAGGCACTTCAGTCCATAAGGGATGTCAAAGTTATTCACAAATATATATTGTCCTCAGTCTTCATATATTCTTAAAATAAAGTAACCTGGAAGCTTTGCAAATTATAATGACAAATATTTTGAGACATCTTCACATATAGAATAAATGTTCAATCACTGGAGACTTTCAGAAGTTTCAAAGAAGCAAAATGTTCCCTCAGTTCAATTTTAAACACCATTATGGATGGATTTTTATTTTGCCATTTACATTTATGAATATGGTATTTCCCCATAATTGTTATGATATTGTAACTTCTAAAAAGTTCCTTCGGAAGGTTTTCATCACCAAAAAGAATTTGCTCTACCTTTAATTGTATAATTCTCTCCATTTTTATTTCCAGCCAATTCATGACGTCTTGCCAGAATCTTTTTATCACTGGACAAGAGAAAAACAAATGTTCAATAGTTTCATCCTCCTGGGAGCAGAACACACATGGCTCCACTGCAAAACCAAATCTTTTTTAAGCATTGCTGCTGCTGGATAATAACCATTTATAATTCTGAATTGCATTTCTTTGATTTTAGGAGGTATAGGCCATTTCACGAACCTGATGTAATTATTTGTTATTTTGTCATCATAATGCCTTATTTTTACATTTTGGTCAAAATCATGAGAGAGTCTACATTTGAGTATTTTGCTAATACAATTATTGCTACATTTTTCGCTATTTAGGGGAATTTGATTTAGTTGCAGTATAGGCAAATTTATTTGACTTTTGGAATAATGTAGATAGTTTTTAATAGGGCTATTGGTATTGCTTTACATACCTTGTTATAATCCCTTATTAAACTTTGTATATTCAATTTTGTTTTAAAATCCGTAAACATAAGAAAATTACCTTGTTCATCTAATATATCTGTGATGAAAATTATTCCCTTTTCAAACCAATTTCTGAAAAAAAGTGTTTTTCTACTTATCATCACTCTGTTATTCCACAGGGTGGAGCCATGTGGTGTAAAATTATGAGTAAATACCATCTTTGTACAATTTTAGCAAACTGACGGTTACAATAAACATTTTCACTCAATTCTTTCTAGAAGAGTTCAAATAAATTCAATATGAAACGAAACGTCCCACCTAGTGGTGAACACAGGCAATTCAGTACATATAATGCAATTAATCAATTAAACTGATTAAATCAATAACATTTTGCAACATTACCTGCATAATGGAGATACAAAAATGGAAATAATGGTTTCGTGACACAATTACGATCAAGGCTCGTGAAACAAAGTCAGAATAACTCAATATAAAAAAAATCATTCGACGCCAAACACATGTCAACAGATCCCGAACATGTTCATTACAAGATCAATTCACAATAGGGCAGTTATTTATGTGTTTTTAGTACTTTTAAAAGATAATTCTCTAGACACTCAAAATGTGCCACTTACCCACAGCATGTCTCATTAGCTCTGCTGTGGGAGTTATTCCACTCGTCAAATACCATCATTCACCTTTAGATGGCGCTGTCCCCATTTATGCAGTAATTGAACATTTACACACCGGTACACTCTTGCTGATCTAGACATAAATCTGACAATCACTGGCCGATGAAACTTGTGCTTTCCTCTGTTGTCCATTCTGCCGATGCGATGGGCCTCATCCACCGCGATTGTCTCTCCATCACTGCCTGGAATTGTTGCACAGTAAATCTCTTTCTCCTCAACTTTAACGTTTTCCTCCTGTTTTTCAGTGACTCCATGCGAAGATTATAACGACGAGTATATCGGTCAGCTTCATTCACCTTTTGCTCCATTTCACCAAATTTCCTTTGCATTTGTTCCACTTTCATTTTCATTGAAGCATTTTCTTTTTTTAAATCTCCCACTTCTTGATGACAAAAGTCCAGATATTTTTTTAAGCCCGTCGATTTGCAGCGCGTTTTGTTTAACAGCTTCGTCAGTTTGGTCCGTCTTTCGTTGATTTGATCAGTGATGACGTGAATGATATTGTCCTGTAACTCAGCCAGAGATGGTTCAGAACTTACTTGCATTCCTTGCAAATTATTCTGCTCTTTCAGCAAGTTTTTTATCCGGTGTATTAGGGCTTGAATCACAGGTCCCATCACTTTCCTTGTAAGCCTTGCATGAGTAGGAGTGTGTGTCTTGAATCACTCTTTTATCTTTGATGGTAACCACTTCCATTTCTTCCGTTGTACAAGACTCACCTGTCGAATTTCCGTCCATATCCACGTATAACAGATTCTAAGCTGCAGCTCTCAATATGATGAACCAAACGTGCACAATTTAACTTAAACTAACAACTATATACATATATTAAACAACAGCTATGCAACTATGTTATGTAAATATTGCTGACTGTGTGTGACAATACTACCAACATTCCTCAGTGGAAACGCACAACCACTCTTTCCGCCATCTTGGCTGAACTCCCTCGAACACAAACGTTGTCGGAAGTCGATTCAAGAAGCCATTACGCTGCGTCAGTCGTGGGAAAAACGTAATCATTTTACAGGCTTGTTTGTAGTTAAAAGTCTCACATTATGCACCAAATCTTAATTTTCTGGTTATAATTGGAAGGTTGGCTGCACAATAAACTGCTTTTGGGATTTGATTCATTTTGGACTCTTGTAGCTTGTATGTTTCCTTCATACTAAGGAAAGACTAAGAACTATTTGATCATTCTAGAAATCGATAAAAGAAAAAATACAAATAAAATAGTTATCGGTATCAGCAAAATCTACCATCGCTCGACCTCTACATTGAAGCACTTGCAATGGAAATGAATGTGGCCAAATTTTGGAGGGTTTAAATGCAGAAATGTAAATCTTATAATTTTTCGTGGTTAGCAACATTATGCTAAACACTGTTGATCGAGCTTAACTTGTATTGAACCCGGAATATTCCTTTAACTCCGTTAACTGCAGATATTTGCAACACTATTAAAAAGTACCATGTTTTTCTAACATGAGTCATGTGATCCCATGAAGTTTCTGTAGTGAATGTAAGTGTTATGTGTAGTTTGACCAGCTGAGGGCGCTCTACAGTCAGACATTCAACATTACCAGAGAGTCTGTAATACTGAAGGAGACATTTTTACTTTTATTGACTAGTAAGAAAGGTACATTACAAACATAAATGACCTGGTACAATAGCAAACATTTATTATCCAGACAACAGACAAGCATAAAGGATGAGTAACTAAAGTACATAACATAAATACATAAACAACTAAAGAAACTCTCAGCAAGTTTAAGTTCTTCTATAAAGTTACAAGGTAACCTTCTTCTTCATTGACATCAGTGATATGAAATAATGGCATCGCTCCTTGTGAAATGTATAAAAGTTCTGTTTTAATTAATCTATTTTATATTTCAAGAATAATAATTGTGTGTTCTCTCTTTAGCAAATATACCAAATATCACATTTTCTTTTGTTAATTCAGAGAAATTGTCAAATTTAGGAAATAATCAATAATGTAAATCTTCCCAGAAGGCATTAACACATTTACATTCATTAAATAAGTGTTCTGTCGTTTCAATTTGTTCATCACAAAATGAGCAACTGTTCTGATCGAGACCAAATCTGCATCTTAAAAACTCTCCAGAAGGAAATAATCCATTAAGAGTTTTAAACTGGACTTCCTTTGCTTTTGGTACGACTGGAAATGTAAAATAATTTTGTTCTCAAGTTCTAAACCTCATTATTAGAAAAATATTGGAAAATGTAAAATAAGTAAATGGATATAATTAATTAACAAAAGCTTTCCGGATTGTGATGTTCGGCAGTTTCAGGTTAGTAAGAGCTAGTCCGTTCAGCAAGAGTTTAGGAAGATAAGGAGTTACATTACTTTGACATAAACTATAAGACATTTGAATTATAGATTGTGGGATTGCTTTGATAACAATATCATACTGTTTTCAGTCATTTATCTTACATTTTAAACAAAAAGTCTCAAAAGGTTTAATGATTCCTGTATTTTCCAAAAGGTGCATCACAGACCATATTCCTCTCTCGTACCGACTGTTGTAGAATAAAGACTTGTTCCTAAATACCACATATCTACACTTCCACAACGGGATGTTATGAGGGCTAAAATTGTGCTTGTAAATCATTGTCCAATATAATAATACCTGCTGATGAAAATCTGATAACTCGACAGGGAGATTTGTAGGTCATAATCACATCTAAGAAGGAGGTTGATGCCCCTAGTTTCATAATAATGTTGTTATGGACCCAAAAGCTGTTTTCATTTTTCACAAAGAATCTAAGCCGATTCGTTTTGATAGTACCATTAGTACACTCGATATCAATGACTTTCAGACCTCCTTCATCAAGCTCACCATAATTCCTTTCCTAATGTAGTGTGTTTTTCTTCATTTTTCAAAGAGTTTCTTTTATAAGAATAGAGAGCATTTCAGCAGCAGTAATACATAGTAAAGGAGAGATAGGACACCCTTGTTTAATTCCTTTGTCAACTGAAAATCTTGGAGATGTTCCATGTGGTAATAAGTGCTATTGGTGTCCTTGTAAATTAGTTAAACAAAATTGATGAAGTTTTCTCCTAATCCAAACAATTCTAATGTACTGAAACATAAAATTATGTTCAAAAAAAAAATCTAAAAATAAAATAAAACCTTCATCTTCAATTAAATAATGGTAATCCAGTAAATCAAGAATGAATCAGTATATTGTTATGAATTGAACGACCTTTTAAAAAACCTGACTGTGTATCTGAGATCATTTGTGTAATGCTGTTTTTTAATCTGTTGGCATGAATATGAGCCAAGATTTTATAGTCATTATTAAGCAGTGATATGGGTCTAAGATTGTCTATTAATTTTGGATGTTTTCCTGGTTTGGGGATGAGAGTGATGGTCCCTTGCTTCACAGTAGTTGGAAGAATATTCAGATATTTCTTTCAGCATATGGAAAATTAGATCTTTGAGAAATTCCTCAAAATTCTTTTAGAAATTGCTTGTTAGACCATCTGAACCTGGAGATTTGTCTAAAGATAAGCATTTCATGGCTTCCTGTTCCCTTGACCCCATTCCTTTTCACCTTTTCCAGGCCATCTCTCCGTCTAGCCTAAGTGCAATTACACACATAATTAACAAATCTCTACTTACAGGCACTTTTCCCACTACATTTAAGCAGGCTCGAGTAACCCCACTGCTGAAAAAACAGCCCTTAACCCCACACAGATAGAACATTACAGACCAGTCTCTCTCTTCCCATTCATGGCAAAAACACTTGAAAGGGCAGTTTTCAATCAGATCTCTGCCTATCTCTCACAGAACAAGCTGCTGGATGACAATCAGTCAGGCTTCAAAAGTTGACACTCCACTGAGACTGCCCTGCTGTCTGTCACGGAGTCACTGAGACAGGCGAAAGCTGAATCCAGATCATCTGTTCTGATTCTGCTGGACCTTTTTGCAGCCTTTGACACAGTCAACCATCAGATCCTACTCTCCACCCTCTCTACTCTGGGCATCAGAGGAACTGTGCTTGACTGGTTGACCTCCTATCTCTCAGATAGGTCCTTCATGGTAGCCTGGAGAGGTGAGGTATCCAAGCCACATCAGTTACTTACTGGGGTACCTCAGGGATCAGTGCTTAGGCCACTTCTCTTCTCCATAAACACAACTTCACTGAGACCCATCATTCGGTCACATGGTTTCTCTTACCACTGCTACTCTGACGACATGCAACTCTACTTGTCTTTACCAACTCTACCACCTGCAAGACAACCCAGCCAAGACCGAACTCCTCGTCTTTCCAGCCAACCCTGCTGTTGAACACAACATCACCGTGCAGCTGGGTTCAACTACAGTATCACCTTACAAAACAGTCAGAAATCTAGGGGTATACATTGATAACAAGCTAAATTTCACAGACCACATCTCAAAGACTGGAAGATCATGTAGATTTACACTCTACAATAACAGGAAAATTAGACCTATCCTCTCTGAACATGCCACACAACTGCTTATTCAGTCACTTGTCATAACTACACTGGACTACTGTAACGCTCTCATTGCAGGCCTCCCTGCATGTGCAAATTGACCTCTGCAAATGATCCAGAATGCAGCAGCACATCTGGCATGTTACACCACTCTGTTCTTGAATGTATCATAATTTCTATTAATTAAATATGACCTTATTGTTTACGAGTGTCAGAGACCCCAGTTATTGAACTCATTTAAATTCAACAAGAAAACGCTTCAAAACATAAACGAGTCCTTTTATTTCTTTCTGCTATCAAAGCAACTGCAAGCTATTTCTCTCTCTTCCAAATACATGTTTTCAATGTTTATTGTGCACACCTCCCGCTTTTTTACATGCCAAACTCGTACAATCGGCCCTCTGTGACACTTTCTTCAACTCTTGTCATGTGCAGGGCGATGCGGCGCTTGACGCCTCGACTCAACTCATGTGAAATGCGCTTTACAATGATGTAAAAACATTACTGAAACTCAACATGATTATTATTTGTCTATTATTGTGGTCTTTTCTGATAAAAGCCATGCTCAGAGTTTAAATGCTGTAGGAAAATGATCCTGTAGATCTGCTTTGTGTTTATAATTCTTATACTGAAGTCTGCAGATTCATGCAAGTTTAAATAAAAGAGAAGGACGTTATTGAAACTCACTATTCTTAGACTATTATTGTTGTCTTGTTGGATGAAGAATAATGCTCAGACTGAAGGAAGACTCTAGATCTGCTTCGTTCTTTTAATGCTTAAACACTATAAAGTCTCTTGGTAGATTTCATGAACGACTCAAAATGATTCACTGACTCACTCATCGCACATCAGACGCTCATTTGTTGCCACCTAGAGACATTTCCAGAAGGTTTCACTGAACTAATCAGTTCATTAAATGTAACAAATTTGTGAAAATACTCTTTATTTTGCAGCTAATTCTGCACAATTGTAAACTTGAATAAATTGAGTCGCTAAAATAGATGGAATTGGTGCTTTTAGATTATTCTTTAAAAGAAATATCCCCAGAAAAACATTTCTTGGACCAGTGATTGTCTTCACTTTTTCACCCCTCATGAGTTTACATCCCTGTAATAAACATTTTATGAAAGTGGCGGTACTGTGTGTGCGAGTGTGTGTGTGTGAGAGAGAGAGAGGGAGCGAGAGCACATCTGGGCAATAACAATGTGATTTCTGATGGTATCAGATGGTAATACCATGGTACTTTGATAAACAACTATTCATGCACCATTCTTCAACAAAATTCTTCAAAGCATACCATGTTACTACCATGATAATTTGATATATGATTACCATATTCATATACATATTTACATGATGAGGGAATAAAAAAAATAGTTGCAATCTTACGTCAGAGTCAGTTGAAGGACAAGTGATCCTGCCGAGACGAGCTCTAGATAGATTTATAAGGTAGTCTATGCTGAAGGGGACACAAACTTATTAACCATCTGTAACCTGCAGAGATTTGCACACTGAGTGGGAAAAGCCCAGTCTTGAAATGGCTGTGAATTAGACCTGTTCAAATATCAAAATTCACAATATTTACAGGAAAACTTTCACTCAAACGTCATGGATCATTTCATCCACTAAGGGCTCCAATGTAGCATGTGATAATAACATTAAGTCTCTCTTCAAAATAACACATGTAAGAGAAAACAATGTTACTTTTGAATTACTCTTTCATTTAGCTTTCATTTCAATCCATGAAAGTGGGGTTAATGATAGTGTCACACGAGAGAGTAATTACCGAGTGAACTCATTCTTAAACATTTACATTCAGCCTTTCCTTTACTCCCAAACCGGAATGGATAATGTCATAACATTTGTCAAAAGAGCTCAGCATTGTAATATAAACCAGCTTCCTTCACTAACGTCTCAGTACTCTGAGCTTTTGATAATAACACAATAATATAGAGCGCTGTCAGATCCTTATAATGCAAGTACTCACGTCCCAGCACTTTGAATGTCCAAAAGTCACATTCAGGCAGCATAAAAGTAATCCACATGACACTGAATGTCCTCTGAAGTGAATCGATAGGTTTATGTAAGAAACAAGTCAATATTTATAAAGTTTTTAACTTTAAATCTGCACCTCCGTTCAGGGCTCTGATGCTGTTTGAAATGGGCGAACTCTCGCGTGAGCTTCGTTCTTCTGTCGTAAATAAGCGGCGCTTCTGAATTCGCGATGCACTTACGTCACGCTTCGCGTCAGCTGCTGGCAGAAATCGCTTTTTAAAAGTTAACGTCCTACGTATCGATTCGCTTCAGAAGACATCCATTCATTGATCGACTGGAGGCGTGTGGATTACTTTTATGCTGCCTAAATGTGACTTTTGGACATTCAAAGTGCTGGACGTGAGTACATGCATTATAAGGATCTGACAGCGCTCTATCTCCTTAAAATCTTCATTTGTGTTCTGTTGAAGAAAGACAGTCATACACATATGGGATGGCATCAAATTTCATTTTTGGGGAACTATTCCTTATAAGGGAATTGTGCAGTTTTCTGAGTCGTAATGTGTATCAAGATTCAAGATTCAGTATCTTTTTATTGAATATTATAAAGCAATATAATCTGTATGAAAGTAAAAATAATGGAAGGTTGTTTGATAAAAACAAGAGGTTTTAACCTCCTGAGACCCAAATGTGAACATTTTCCATTTTCCATAAGTTGTAGCACCTAATAAACATGATGTCCACATATGAGGACAGCGGTCATTTTAAATAAAAGTTTGTTTATAAAATAGTATTTTATAAACAAATGAATCTCCATTGGGATTGAATCAGTCAATGGGAGCCAACTTTTATAATTTTTCATAACAAATCTATTTGATCTGTTTTTAAGAAAAATTATGTGTTTTATGGGGTTGTTTACACAGGTGTTTATGAAAGTACCGCTAACCCTTTTTGTTGCTATTTTGGGTGAAAATAAAATCAAAAGTGCCTTTAGCCCATTTCTCCTCTCTATATAAATTTCACCTGCAGTCTTTATCTTGAATGATTATGATAATTTGTCAAATCCAAAATGAACATTTAGAGTATTTAATTTTTGTGTGTGTGTTTATTTCATCTCATATAAACTATTTTGCCTTATTAAAGATTTTTTTTCATTCAGTCATAATCAGGCCATGAGGTGATAATGCTATTCTGAAAACAAATGATGAAACAAACTAGCTTGTTTTTCAGGTAACATTGAACTGTCTGCATTCTGCTGACTGTATACTGATAAGACCTCAGCGTTATCTATTTATGTCCCGTATGGATACATCCTAATCCTATATATGAAGATGTAAACAGCCCATTCATAAAAAGTTTCTTACATTCAACCTGATGCTCAACTCAAATACCGGCCTATTGTGTATATGTATTGTGTATATTAACCAAAATACAGGGCTAAGGTCAAGTTCCAGGTTAACATGCATCAAACGTCCTGTCTTTGTTTTGATCTCGTTCCAGATTACCCCTGATCCCTTGAAGTACATCCAATAAACTTTACCAAGAAGTTAGATTGTCAGGTGAAAAACACGATCTTCTGCTTTACCTGCAATTACATCACCGTCACTGTAACGGGACACTGAATCACAAAAAGCTGTCAACAAAGATTTTGCAGAGGTTCAAAAACTCTTAACAACAAAAAACAGGACTTAAAGAAATCCTGTATAGAGGCTCTTGTTTAGTTACTAATTTATTAGAATAGCACATTTGCAATGGAAAAATCTTTAAATAAAGACAGATATAAACCACAAAAATTGAACTTATTATTATTATTATTATTATTATCGCAGGGTTAGCGGTTCGATTCCCAACGCCACATGCCGAAGTGTCCATGGGCAAGACACTGAACCCCAAATTGCTCCCAATGGCAGGCTAGCGGCTTAAATGGCAGCTCTGTTCTATATACTGTAAGTGCAGACCATTTACCATTTATTGTTGGGACTCGTGCTCAGATAGGAGACAAAGGTAGACCTACATACAGTCATAAAGCCTGACTGAGGCTTGTAGGAACACTCAAAGCCTGATAACACAAAATGCAAAATCAAACAAAGGGAGTCTAAACAGACTACAGATCTCATCAAGCCTTGCTCACTTTACACCTAGGTTTGAAATTCTGACGGATCAAACTCTCAACTCCTATTGGAGCGACAGTACGCACCTCGTCTAGTTGCAGCCCTCCTGCTCCCAGATGTAGCATCGCTGCCCAAGGAAGTAGCGTATGTTACTGAACTTTGACCATACAATCTCCATCTCGCAGGATGAGCCCATCTCTGTGTTCCACCGAGTATGCTAATGGAGACTGCTGAGCAATCTCCTTCGGATTTCTCTTCCTTCTTCAACCGAGTCGACTTCGCCATACCACCTGCCGACAGAGAGAGGAAACATCCTCCTGTTATCACCCGAGATTCGAGGAACCGATTCGGAGTCAAACTACAGTCGAACACACATTCTACCCTCATCCTTACGTGACCCTAGTAACATTTACATTTATGCATTTGGCAGACGCTTTTTATCCAAAGCGACTTACAGTGCACTTATTACAGGGACAATCCCCCTGGAGCAACCTGGAGTTAAGTGCCTTACTCAAGGACACAATGGTGGTGGCTGTGGGGCTCAAACCAGCATCCATCTGATCACCAGATTACCGGTTATGTGCTTAGACCACTACACCACCACCACTCCTAGTAAGAGGTTTACGTCTGGACAGAGATAGATTATTACAGTGTGTTATTCTTTTTTTTTCTCCCCAATTTGGAATGCCCAATTCCCAATGCGCTCTAAGTCCTTATGGTGGTGTAGTTGCCTCCGCACCTGAAACCGTCAATCCGCGCATCTTATCACGTGGCTTGTTAAATGCGTTATCGCGGACACATAGTATTTGTGCAGGCTTCACGCTATTCTCCGCAGCATCCACGCGCAACTGAGAGCCCCCACCGAGAGCGTGCCACATTATAGTGACCACAAGGAGGTTACCCCATGTGACTCTAACCTCCCTAGCAACCAGCCCAATTTGGTTGCTTAGCAGACCTGGCTGGAGTCACTCAGCACGCCCTGGATTCGAACTCCAGGAGTGGTAGTCAGCATTAATACTTGCTGAGCTACCCAGACCCCCACAATGTGTTATTCTTGTGTATCAATGTTATAGCTTGTACAGTTTACGAACTGCCGAGTCAGCTCATTGCTGCTAATTATACTCAAAGGTATTACTGTAACTTACTGATACCACGAAAAAGATTTGCTGTGTTGTGCTATGTTATCCAACCACATTGGTCTATTTGCACATATCCGCCATCGTGGGTGAGACTGGCACACTGAGTTTATTTATCAAAGAACACACGGCCATAGTGGATGGATTACGAGCCGTTCACCGCATCTCTGAGTGATAAAACGAACAATTGCCATCTCTCCCACGATCGCTAAACCGGCTTCGGTGCCGTCACCCTGTTCTCTCTCTCTCTCTCGTACTAACCGCGCAACACATGACCCCTCACAAACATACCCGCACACACATTTGGTGAATAGATAACTTGGCGACAGAGCCCCGCTTTGTCCCTAAGTTATCGTTCCAGCAGAGAGACACGTTAAACGGGCAGATGCCATTAACCAGTCTCTCCGCCCACATTTGCTGCCACATTCTCCTGCCATATCATATACCGCATACCAGCAGCCATATCACCCTGCAGCTCTTGACTGGTTGCCCACTAAAGCTATTGATTTTAATAATTCATAATATCTTTAATGATTCATTATTGCTAATAACCACACCCACTCCGAACGAAGCCCCAACACTATATTTATTGTACTTCGAAAAACAAAACAATATTTGACATGTTGAAATTGTAGTTTATGTTGATGTTGTCATTTAAGCACATTGCTATCAACATTTTACAAATACAAATATTTATTTAAAATATAAGACAATTTAGTCTTTATAAAAATGTATTGCATTTGCATCTTTTACATGATAGTTACTGATATCACAGTTCTGATTTATTGGAGAGCATATTTAATTTTATTTTGTTAAAGCAAACTCGCATTTCCATTGTATAACACATTTCCAACAAACTGTATTGAGAAATCTTTAGCAAAATGAAATAAATGAGAATCAACTTTTTATTATTATTTACATTTTTCCCTAAAATTCCTTGATTCAGTTGATGGAAATTTTCTATTTAACTGAAATGTGTAAATCTTAAAAATAGTCTGAAATATTTGCAACAGTGCAACACAATGAAGTTGTAGAGTTCAGTATTGACATTGTGCATGTCAAAAACATTTCATAATTACATCATTTAACACGATGCAGGTAGCGACACACATGTGCACATAAGAACAGTTGTAAAGTTAATTTTGGCATTGCCAAGTTTTCATTGTAAATACATTGTGATCAAGAACCCTTTGTGCAAAGATCAGATTGTGAACTTTGACAATATTTTCTTATCAGCTCCCTGTTGCTGTTGAATATTCTGTCACTGAGTTCAGGGTTCATCCTGTGAAATGTGAGTATTTGGGTGTGTTATGTTGTCATTACATCAGACTGAAACACACTCGTAACATAGCATCCTGCTAAGATGCTAGTGAAAGCCCAGTGATGTAAAAAGGACGAGGCAAGACACCAGAACTGTCTAATGTAGTGTCTAATGAATGATCTGTAGTGTTTATATATTGACTGACTGTGTGTATGATGTGAAAGCATTGTTTGATTTTGCCAGAAGAGTCAGGGTTTTCTGAATGTAGTTTGAAGATTTTCTGAAGAGTTTAAAGTCTTAACAATTGTGAAAAACTGTAACCCTTAAATGAACCCCAATCTCTGCACACAAGAGCCGAATTCTCCGAAATATCAACTGAAGTGTGCGATGACGTCAAATGAAAATAATTAATTAGTTAAATGCACATAACACTCTTTCTTTAACAAAGCACAGATATGAAATATAACAATATTTAGCAATATTAGAAAAATAACATTTAGCAATTTTATATATAAAATAGAAATATACATAAACATAACTTGTTTTCACTATATCACAGAGGCCTGAAATGGAGGACATTCACTAGCATTGTTTAAAGGAGGAGGCCTGAAATGAAATCCTAAAAGTCTTAAATTCTGTTTTGATGAAGAAAGAAACTCAGATGCATCATGGATGGAGTAAATTATCAGCACATTTTCATGTTTGGGTGAACTATCACTTTAACACAGACAAAATGATGGAAAAAATAAAAAATGAAAAACAAAAATGTCCCGAAGCTCGCACAAAGGATAAATTGCAGTTACTGAAGTTCCTGTTTTTTTTAATGAAGGTTATAAAACTGTAATAGATGTAACCATATAACAACCCAGATTTAGTTAGACATGTTGCACAGCATGTTGAGGTTACGTTTAATTAAATGCATTATCAGAAAATGTTGTGAAATTGAATTGTTCTCAAAATGAAGAGTTTATTTAGTGATCTGTGTGAATAGTTTTGAGAAACACACTCAGCTAAAAAACCTTTAGAGCAAAAATGACAGAAATGCAAAGATTGTTAACGGTACATAAAACTTTATTGTGCTGAAGATCTTGTACACACACACACACACACACACACACACACACACACACACACACACACACACACACACACACACACACACACACACACACAATATTCTGTAGATATACATATAATTTTCTGAGATGATAAATATTTTATACAAACTGATCTATGAACTTCTAATCAGATCGTCTATAATAATATAAATATTACAAACACATTCAATATATTTTTATACACATATTTACAGATACAGTCGGAAAAATATACACACAAAATCCATCAGACAGAAATGAACAAATAATGGTGTCACAATCACATGGAAATACTTGCACACTTTACACACCTGTTAGTCTACTGCACATTATGATGCTCAGTGTTTGTACTGGTTGTGTGTTATGATGAATTCTGATGTCTGTGAAAGAGAGCCTTCATTATATCACCAGCATCACTCCTCATGAACAAGTACAAGATACAGTCAACAAGTGGATTCAGAAACTGGAGACAGAAAAGAAATCTAAAAACTCGATAATTGGTTGAACCCCACCACACCTCAATAACTTTCATGTACCACAATAACATCATAATTGCTGAAGGGAGGATGATAAATGTGTAATTCAGCAGCACCAGGAACAGACTGCCCAAAATTAATTTGCGCTTGTGAGAAGTGAGTGATATTGCGTGAGAGAGACCTCTCCAAGTACCAACAAAACACAGAATGATGATTGGGAAGGGGATCAAAAAGGCAGTAAAAAGAGACAGGAGAATAAAATTACCAGAAGAGAAATAGAAGGCCATTGCTGTAAAGATGAGAGGCACAAACCAGATGATGACAGAAATCAAACAGGAGAATTTGAGTGAATTGTGAGTTTTGTACCAGATTGGATGAGAAACCAACAGATATCTTTCAAAAGCGATACATGCCATAAAATACACACTCACCATCAAAGAGTAAAAATATGTAATCCACAGTTCACCAGACCAGTCCTGTGCTGCTGCTGATATTAACAGACAAATAATCTGTACGAGATCTGAAAGAATCAAATTTATGACAAAAACTGAAGCAGCACGTTGAGACTTGATGAGAAAACACATCGCACACAGAGTCACGAGCATGAACGGAACCTCAACGATCGAAATCACCCAAATAAACCACGATTCTGCAAACGCTAGTTTATCACGTTCATTCAGTGCATGATCAATCAGATCGTTGGTGTTGTTGGTGCTGATGTTGTTGTATTGTGTCATGATGTCATGAAATCTTCCCAGTAAACACTGAAATATAAAATATCAAACCTGTCATTAATTTGACATGATTTCACAACAGAAATAAACACGTTGATGTTTTCAGTCAATATCATGCAGTCGGTCAAATCACTGAACATGTTTCTTTTGATCTGTTTAATTGATGTCACTCGAGTTACTCATCAGGTTCACACTTTACATTTTCATTCAAGTTGAATCAACATGATTAAAAATCACATGCATTTAGATTTATTCACTGAAAGAATCAGAGTGTAAAACACAAAGATAGCTGACAATATGAACACACACATGAGAGGACATGATCTCACCTGAATCAGACTGTAGATCCACTCACAGGACTGAAGATGTTGCTCACCAGTAGATGATGCTGTTTAGGAGCTGATCGTGATATCTTACAGGACTTTAATCATCCAAACGAACAAAGAACACGTCAAATACAGAGTGATTCTGGCACATCAAGGACCTGAAAGAAAACACCCAAAGAAAAGATGTTGTAAAGATCCACAATGACAGCTGACTATATAGACAACACAATGTCCACATGAGATGACAAGATCTTACCTGGAATCAGGACTGAAGATGTTGCTCATCAGTAGATGATGGTGTTTATGAGCTGATCGTGCTTCTTTTATAGTCTGAATTCACTCAGGAAACATCACTTCAAATGGACAGTGGTTATGTCAGATAATGACTGACAGAAAAACCTCAAAGCTGCATTAAACATCATCGATCTGTAATGTAGATGTTTTAGACGAACCGCATGTCGACTGACACGAGCAATCAGCAAATGAATCAAAATCATGAAAAACCACAAAGATGCAAAACTAGTTGAAAGGATCAAACTGGAGACTTCACAGAATTCAATACAGGAAAATAAACAACAATATGAACAGAATATAAAAAAGACAAAACATGAAATGAAAGGTAGAATAGTCAACTTTCAGTGAATTATTAGAAATATATCAGTAACTTTTATTATTGAAAACAAAAGAAATGCATCTGTACTTGCAGTTTCATGTGATCCAAATATTGATATTTCCAGAACAATACCTAAAGATGAAATCTCTACTTAATGAATCATCCTATTTAAACACAGACATGCTTCTTCATAATGAATTATTCCTTTTAATTGACCAGAAGGTCGGGGGTTCAAGCCCCAATTTCACCAAGATGCCACTGTTGGGCCCTTGAGCAAGGCCCTTGACCCGATCTGTTCCAGGGGCGTCGTCTCATGGCTGACCTTGAACTCTGACCCCAGCTTAGCTGAGATATGTGACAACAATGACATTTCACTGTATATATGAAAAACAAATGTATAATGTTTGACAATAATAAAGGCTTTCTACTTCATTTTTTTTAAGTATTTTTAGATAGTTTTACCAAAAAAATACAAAAATACATAAATGATCATAAAGAATAAGATTTTTGGCCTATTATCAAAGTTCTTACTAGAGAGAAAACAAATATGATCTTACATGAATATTCTTGATAAACAATATGATCATGTTAGCATAAAGCTAAATGTTCACATGACATTTTACAAAAGGTTTATTTCTATTTACTAAATACTTACTCCAAACTTACTTCAAACTTACTCCAAACTTACTCCAAACTTACTCCAAACTTACTCCATACTTACTCCAAACTTACTCCAAACTTACTTCAAACTTACTCCAAACTTACTCCAAACTTACTCCAAACTTACTTCAAACTTACTCCAAACTTACTCCATACTTACTCCAAACTTACTCCAAACTTACTCCAAACTTACTTCAAACTTACTCCAAACTTACTCCAAACTTACTCCCAACTTACTCCAAACTTACTTCAAACTTACTTCAAACTTACTCCAAACTTACTCCAAACTTACTCCAAACTTACTTCAAACTTACTCCAAACTTACTCCCAACTTACTCCCAACTTACTCCCAACTTACTCCAAACTTACTCCAAACTTACTTCAAACTTACTCCAAACTTACTCCAAACTTACTCCAAACTTACTTCGCCCCCAGCAGATGGTCGCGGCTGCTCCATTTGGGTGGACGGTAGTGGCGAGAACTCTACTACGGCGTATCCCTCCTCCTTCCCAAGGTTCGACACCAGTGTAAAGGGATTTCAGACGGGCTAGGAGGAGGCGAGAACTGGCTTGATAATATAAATAATATTTTAATGATAAACTGAAACAAAAGACACAAACACACATGACGGACATGTCCAGTAACGATCTCTCTCTCCCAGCAACATCCTCCGCGAGTCGGCCTTTATCCTCTCGGAGGCTTGATTAGCCGAATAAGGGAACGGGTGTGTAGAATCACGACCCAGCCCCGCCCTCCGCCCTGCCACAGTAATCTAAATACTTTTTGAATGATTACTTTTCTGTTAACCAACGATTTAAATTGTAACTGTAGTTGAATACAGTTACTAATATTTTGTATTTTAAATACTTAATCCTGTTACATGTATTCTGTTACTCCCCAACCCTGCATACAGTATATACTGTATATTTACATGTTATATATGTAGAATATATTTGTCATTTATTCACATTTACTCTGTACAATATGTACTAAAGGCTTTCTGAGTGTTTCTGTTCAACATCTCTTGAGTATCAGAACTGCACTTTCCCTGATAAAGGAAGTTTGGTCACAAACCATTTCATCAAATATTAATATCATGAAAGCTTGTTTTTTATTCTGGATATGGATAAAATGTCTTAAAGACTAAGTGATTAGGTTGTGGTTGTACAATTCCTATAATTTATAATAAGCATTTGTTTATTATGCACATTATCATTTTTATCATGTTTTTGTATTATTTATTTATAATTTTTTATTTTGGTCTTTAGTAAACGTGTATGTGTGTGTGTTGTGTGTGTGTGTGTTTGTGTGTTGTGTGTATTTTGAGTGTGTGTGTGTGTTTGTGTATGTGTGTGTGTTGTGTGTATTTTGAGTGTGTGTGTGTTTGGGCAGATTTAGGTGGTTTATGAGGACATTTTCTTCAGGTTATAAACTGGTCATTAAAAGGGTATTCTGCTATAAATGTGGTTCATGAGGACATTTCTAGTCTCCCCATCATTCAAATGGCTTAAAAAAACATAATAAACAATGTTTAATTGAAAATGTAAAAATGCAGACAGTTTTTTGTGAGGTTTAGGGGACAGAATCATACAGTATAAAAATCATCATGTCTATGGAGAGTCCTCATAATGATGCTGCACAAACATATTCTTAAAAGCATTAACATATCCATCTGATAAATATTTTATTTTAAAGGTTCATGCTGTCAAAACAGTCGACACAGAAACTAAATAAAGAAATATTCTCAAATTCATGTGTCAGGTTGTCTAGTGGCATCATATTAATATCTGCACAAACATCCTGATATTGTCATCTATAAAAGGAGACATTTGTGAAAACCCAGAGAAGAAGAAGAAGAAGAAGAAGAAGAAGAAGAAGAAAAAGAGGTGGAATATAGTTGCAAAAGACGCCATGGTTGATTTTTGGTTTAGCGAGTGGGGTCATAGTGACTTCCGGTTTCACCAGGCGTCCGTCTATACAGCTATAGTTATACTATTATAGTTATAATTATGCCTATCGATGAAGGTTAATATAATGTTGTACTGTATTGCGTGTCATGACAATTTACACCGATCACGACTGCGGAGACTGCCTATTGATTTCATTGCGATTTTTTCAACACTTTTTTATCCTCTGAAATAGTTTTCAATGGTGTTTCAATTATATATATTAATATAATTTATTAAATGTCCCATCGTCTTTGATAAACTGTGAAAGATGCCAGAAAGACATGTTTAATGTGCACTTAATGGACTTAAGAGCGGTTCAAGAGCCGCTCATTTGTGAATGTTTTTACGAAATGTTTAGATAACAATGATTTTTGGAAATGTGAAAGTACTACTTAAGTGTTACTAACGTCCTACTTAGTGCTTCGGAAACCCATCCAAGATTAATAATTATAATAATGATAATAATAATGTATAAAATATAAATATAAATGGATGAATAGGTCAAATAAAATCAGAGAGAGCAGAAAAATGTCAATGACTTTTCTCATCGTCTCCTCTTCCTTTCTGAGACACAAAGACAACATGAGTTGTGCAGCATCACATTTCTGCCACTGTTATCCCTCTAGGAGTAAAGAGCAGACCTCTTGTTTGGTGAATGTCCCTAATGCGCAGGTTCCACAAGTCTCCTTGTTTGGTGCTCCATAATAAGAAGTGACACCGGGACAGAGAGGTGCGGCGACCTTGTTGCACGCACATGTTAAAGACTCCTGTGTGTTGCGGTTGTACACAGACAGTTCCACCTCTAAAAACTAAATTGTGCCCAAGACAAAATATGATCAAAGTGGCAGTTGCGAGTGGGGTGACCAATGGGGTGGCCAGGCTTCGGTCCATGGTGGCCATGGTCACCTCTGGCCACCCCCTAGCTCCGCCACTGAAGCAATGATTGTGTAAAAGAAATACACAATAGTTCTGCACAAACTATTGCAAAAAAAAAATTAATTATATAGTTAATTAACATGTCCAGGGAGGTCAATTACAAATGTTTATAAAGTTATGCACAAATGTAATGATGTTACTATGACGAGCAGCACTGGTCCACCCAATCAAATCTGTCAGAATAAACTAATAATCTCCAAATCAAAATAAACAAAATTTTGTCACACGCAAAATAGCTCACATGATAATCATCATATTCCTGTAAGAAAATGTACTTATTGCTTTTATTTCAAATAAGATAGTTGATATGGTTTTGGTGAAATGAAATGGGTCATGTCGCGCTTCTCAGATAATTGATCACGTTTAGTCTTTATTGAAGTAGGATACTTAACATCCAACACACAAACAACAGCCACATATGAGCAGTAATAGACTGACCGCATCCTCTTTTACTTGAGTTCTGGTGGATTGTCTGGCATAATCAATGTTGCCGGCTTGAAGCTGTCTTCACTGGATGCGTGAAAGCGAACGTTCTAAAGGCCGTTACACACTAGCAAGTGTTTAGAACGTTCACTTTCACGAGTATCGAGTTCATTTTCAATGAGAGTCACGCGGAAAGAGGCACATCGGTGCGCGAGCGGTGTTCGTGCACCCATATGGCAAGCCAAAGTATTCATATACGGCTGGTCGGGCGTCTGATCGCACACTGACCCGTCAAAAGCGTCCTCGACGTTATGAACGTGTCAACAGGTAAACCAAAGAGGCAGTGTGTTTGAAGTGACCAAACAGGCGAAAACAACATGCTCATTCCTTAGTGTTCTCAAAATTGCATGTCGAAAGCTTGTGCTCACTTTTTAGGGCTTGAGTCTGTCATATTTTTGTCCTCTATTTGGGGGTTAGGACTCTTTTATTATCATTAAACCAAAACAACATGGAATTATCAAGGACAAATTTGACAGAGGATTATAATAGTTGAGTTCTTATAATCCAGTATTATTTAGTTCAACAAAAAACAGACAAGAGCCTTGCCTATGAAAACATGAAACTTTTCTTTAAAATGGGGGTAACTATATATGACTGGATAAATGGTGGTGGTGGTGTAGTGGGCTAAAGCACTGAACTGTTAACCAGAAGGTTGTCGGTTCGATCCCCACAGCCACCACCATTTATCCAGTCATATATAGTCATATGTGTCCTTGAGTAAGGCACTTAACTCCAGGTTGCTCCGGGGATTGTCCCTGTAATAAGTGCACTGTAAGTCGCTTTGGATAAAAGTGTCTGCCAAATGCATAAATGTAAATAAATATATCTTCGATCAAGGCCAAAACGTTGTAAGGTAGTTGTAAGCTTTCTTAACTCCCCAGTTAGAGCCAATAAAATACACCACATTTATGATCAGTTTGGCTATGTATCTACAGATTACAGATAGCAGTGACTATATGCCAAACTTATCTGACCTCTTGAATTTTTCTCTGAGGTTTAGTGTTGTTGCTGTAGTGCTTTGGCTCCTCCCACTCAGGTTGACATAATGAGATTGTTTCTGTCTGTCATAATGAGGTGTGTTATGCCTCAGAAATGTAAAACAACTCTTGGTTTCTGGTAAAGTTCACAGTTTTCAGCACATGGACAGCAGAACCCCTTATCCATGCAACTAATGCTGTGTTCGAAACACCTCGAAACTTTTCATTTGTTATTTTGCTTTTATAGAAGGCAAAGTAAAGAAAAGATGTACTTCATTATAAATTTACTAATTCTGTTGGCTAAATTTCATATTCATAAAAGTAAATTCAGCACTAAAAAACTAATTTTGTACTTTTTCTCCATGAAGTTGTACATTATATTAATATGATTTCTGGCTCCAACAACAAAAAGGCAGTTAAAACTGTCAACATATGGTCCTCTTTTTACGTTATAATGACCTATATGGCTCTAGCTTCCCTGGCAAAATTCTTATATTTTGTTTACATATTATGTTTGAAAATTGTTATGTATATTTTGATTAGTCACTTGTGATTTGTATCCTTTTTTGGCAATAAAGATGACTTAAAAAAAAAAACTTTTCATTTGTAATTGCTTCCGACTTTCGACCCCAAAGCCTTCCAGGTTGGCACTGAAGAACTCCTGCCATCAGGTTTTCTTACTCTTTAAATTGTATTAATACATTTAATTTATTTTTTCTCTGTTGTTTAAGGATGTATTTTGGGGGTTTTATGGCATGAACAAAATAATAGAAAATAAGTATTTTATTATGAATTTCACATTCACAGAAGAAGATTTGGTCATCTTTATCTCTTATTTAGGCTTAAAATAATAGTTTTTGAAAAATAAATCAAGCAATACATCCAAACAGTTTCATCTTCAAAGAACTGTAAACACGTGCCCCTTTAAATTATTTGTAAATAGTAAATGTTGATGACAATATTTTATGCTTTTTACCTGGTATTTTTCCATTTGTTTTTTAAAATACATTATTTAATCTGTATTTTTTGTCATGTGTCACATTTCGGATTTCAAAAGATTTGTTATGAATTTGCGTCCTCTTCTGGCTGACAAAAACTCTAGCATGAGCCTCTATAAAGGTACTTCCTGATTGAGCAGAAATCGACCAATTACAAGAAGCAACGTCATCATGGATAAGAAAACTCATCCAATAGGAATCATTCGAGGCGCCAAATGGGCGGGATATCCGCCATATGCGACCACAAACGTTGTTTTTTTTTTTTTAAAAATTTATTAACAGAACATAATATACAACATTATACAAATATATACAGAAAATACCAGAGTGTACAAAATGTTAATTCCTTAATCAAAAAGATAACCACGAAAAATACTACAAGTCTTTTTTGCTTTTTTGTTGCCAATATTCTCCAAACAGGTGCTGTAGTTCTTGATCTCCTGGAGAAAATGAATGAAATTTGGCTTGGACCCTGACCATTTCTTGTTATGTATGTGGAACTTCCCCAGAATAATAAAAAGTTGCACAAGAAAAATAAAGTTATTATCATTATTTTCATTGGAATAATAAATACATATATCAAAATTATTTAGTTTGAATATAGTTTTGGTTTTCCTTCTGATAACATTTTCCATATCCACCCAAAAAGTTTAGAGGATATACAATTATAAAAAGATGTACAAAAATCACAGGAATAATCAATATCTAAATTAAATCTCTCTAATACACCTTTAGCTGGATATATACCATGTAAAACTTTGAATGTAACCTCTTTTACTTTATTTAAACAATATTTTTCACAAATATTCCAAGCTTTAGTCCAGTTTATATGTCTAAATATATTGTTCCACAATGAACTTTTATGAGTAGCTGTTTCGCCTATTAAAATATTCCTAATATGGTTATTGGTACAATGTTGTTTAAGGATATCAATATCTCCTATAAACATGCCGTCTTTAACAAACATTGTCTCAGAAATATCACTTCCACAAGATCTTACAAAATGTGTAACCTGCTGAGGTACGGCGTCAAACACAACAGGAAACTCTTTTGGTGTAACTGGAAACCCAAATTTATCCAGGAATTCACTATAAGTTAACAAATTACCGTTTGAATTTAAAAGTTGTCTAACTAACACAAAATTATTTTCATACCAGCTTTTATAGGAGAGAGATCTATTTTTATATTGAATACTTCTATTATTCCAAATAAATTCCAATTAATTTAATTAACCAATTAACCTTAAATGTATTATTCAATGTTTCAAAGGTACAGTGAGGAAAATAAGTATTTGAACACCCTGCTATTTTGCAAGTTCTCCCACTTGGAAATCATGGAGGGGTCTGAAATTGTCATTGTAGGTGCATGTCCACTGTGAGAGACATAATCTAAAAAACAAAATCCAGAAATCACAATGTATGATTTTTTAACTATTTATTTGTATGATACAGCTGCAAATAAGTATTTGAACACCTGTCTATCAGCTAGAATTCTGACCCTCAAAGACCTTTTAGTCTGCCTTTAAAATGTCCACCTCCACTCCATTTATTATCCTAAATTAGATGCACCTGTTTGAGGTCGTTAGCTGCATAAAGACACCTGTCCACCCCATACAATCAGTAAGAATCCAACTACTAACATGGCCAAGACCAAAGAGCTGTCCAAAGACACTGGAGACAAAATTGTACACCTCCACAAGGCTGGAAAGGGCTACAGGGAAACTGCCAAGCAGCTTGGTGAAAAAAGGTCCACTGTTGGAGCAATCATTAGAAAATGGAAGAAGCTAAACATGACTGTCAATCTCCCTCGGACTGGGGCTCCATGCAAGATCTCACCTCGTGGGGTCTCAATGATCCTAAGAAAGGTGAGAAATCAGCCCAGAACTACACGGGAGGAGCTGGTCAATGACCTGAAAAGATCTGGGACCACCGTTTCCAAGGTTACTGTTGGTAATACACTAAGACGTCATGGTTTGAAATCATGCATGGCACGGAAGGTTCCCCTGCTTAAACCAGCACATGTCAAGGCCCGTCTTAAGTTTGCCAATGACCATTTGGATGATCCAGAGGAGTCATGGGAGAAAGTCATGTGAGTCAGATGAGACCAAAATATAACATTTTGGTCATAATTCCACTAACCGTGTTTGGAGGAAGAAGAATGATGAGTACCATCCCAAGAACACCATCCCTACTGTGAAGCATGGGGGTGGTAGCATCATGCTTTGGGGGTGTGTTTCTGCACATGGGACAGGGCTGACTGCACTGTATTAAGGAGAGGATGTATTGCGAGATTTTGGGGAACAACCTCCTTCCCTCAGTTAGAGCATTGAAGATGGGTCGAGGCTGGGTCTTCCAACATGACAATGACCCGAAGCACACAGACAGGATAACCAAGGAGTGGCTCTGTAAGAAGCATATCAAGGTTCTGGCGTGGCCTAGCCAGTCTCCAGACCTAAACCCAATAGAGAATCTTTGGAGGGAGCTCAAACTCCGTGTTTCTCAGCGACAGCCCAGAAACCTGACTGATCTAGAGAAGATCTGTGTGGAGGAGTGAGCCAAAATCCCTCCTGCAGTGTGTGCAAACCTGGTGAAAAACTACAGGAAACGTTTAATTGCAAACAAAGGCTACTGTACCAAATATTAACATTGATTTTCTCAGGTGTTCAAATACTTATTTGCAGCTGTATCATACAAATAAATAGTTAAAAAATCATACATTGTGATTTCTGGATTTTTTTTTTTAGATTATGTCTCTCACAGTGGACATGCACCTACGATGACAATTTCAGACCCCTCCATGATTTCCAAGTGGGAGAACTTGCAAAATAGCAGGGTGTTCAAATACTTATTTTCCTCACTGTAAGCACAGATAACCCACCTTTACTCTTTTGCTTACATAAAATGTCCTTTCTCAAATAATGTTGTCTGTTTCTCCATAAAAAATGAAATAATATTGTGTCTAATTCCTTGTATACACTAGATGGCATATGTAAAGCTAAAGACACATACACAGATCGTGATATCCCTTCTGCTTTAGACAGTAAGACCCTCCATTCAGGGATCAATACATTAAATCTCCTTGTAATGTTGTTAATTATAGGTCTGAAGTTAAGCACACTGCGTTCATTCTCATCTTTATCTATTATAACTCCTAAATATGTAACTATGCTTAATGGGAATACCGTTTAATTCTGTTAAATCACATGTTTTAAGTGAAAACAGCACAGATTTATTAATATTCGTTTTAAGACCTGATACTGAAGAAAACTCTTTAATACAATTAACCGCCTTTATTACTTCTAGGTCATTTTTAAGAAAAATAGTCGTATCGTCCGCCAGTTGGCACAATTTAAATACTCTTCCTAATTCTGCTCTTTTTTATGTGTAGGGTCATAATTTGAGGAAGAATGGAGATAATGGGCTACCCTGCTGTATACCTCGATTAATCTCAAATCTATTAGTTGTACCGGTTGTGTTAGGGTTACCTTGTCTTGTTTTACCGTTGCCCATTTGGTTTCCATTTTTGCCCCTTTTGTTTTCCATAGGTTCACTTTTGTCCCTTGTTTAGCTCCACTGTCTCACTAGTCTATTGTTAAAAGAACTACACTTCCCAGTATCCACCTGTCATCATCACTGCCATTTTGTGTCATTGTTCACACCTGTTCATCATTTGTAATCATCCTGTCCTTGTGTATTTATATCCTGGTTTTTGGTTCAGTCCTTGTCTTTCGTTGAATGTTGTTAGCCCGGTGTGTGTTCCCTGCCTGTGTTTTTGGTGTTGTGTTTATTTCCCCATTGTGGGTTTTCCTTTGTGTTTTTTGTGTTCTAATAAAGTAAAGCTGCACTTAGATCCGCTCTCCTCGTCTGCCTTCGCTGTCTGCATTCGTAACAGGTTGTTAATTTGACTGAGCTTTTACATCCATTGTAAATAGTTTTAATAGCTTTTTGGAAGTATTCTCCAAAACCAAAGTGATCAATACATCTAAACATAAACTCATGACTCACGGTATCAAAGTCTTTGTAAAAGTCTATAAATAAAATGAATGAATCATTTGGTATGTAACAATTGTAATCAATCATATCTAAAATGAACCTAATATTAGTACTGATATGCCTCCCAGTCATAAACCCTGATTGTTCTTCATCAATAATTTCTTCCAGACCTTTCTTTAATCTTCTTGCAAAAATCAGAGCAAATAACTTTGCATCATTATTCAGAAGGGTAATTGGTCTCCAGTTGTCAATATACATTTGATCCTTATTAGGCTTGGGAATAATTGTAATAAGACCCTGTTTAAGAGTTGCAGGTAATTCCCTGTTTGCTATAGATGCTTTGAACATGGCTACTAAAAAGCAGATAACTGAACTTTGAACGTCTTACAGAATTCACTCATAAGCCCATCGTTCCCTGGAGATTTATTATCTTTTAATCCCATTATACAGTTTTGAACTTCTTCCAATTTAATATCTGTGTCACAAAATAATTTAAATTCTTCATGTATTTTCTTTGTTGTATCAGAAATTCTGCTCAAAAATAAATCTGTTTGTATGTCATTAAAAGAGTCTGAAGTGTAAAGACTTTTATAAACCCGAGTGACATATTCAGCAATTTCTTGATTGTTTTCACATATTCTATTATTAATCATGAGTTTACGCATAGATGATACTTCACAATTCTGTTTTACTAAATTATAAAAATATTTAGTGCTCTTTTCCCCTCGTTCCATCCACTTCTGTCAACTCCTTATAAAGGCACCTCCAGCTTTATCTTCATCAGTTGTGTCCAATTGTAACCGCAAGGAGGCCAATTGATTAAGTTCTTCGTTTGTTAAAATTTGCTTACTGGATAATTCCATTATCTCTTCAATTAATTTATTTTCTTTCTCTCTTTTTATTTTGGCAATTTTTTCCCCCAAACCTATAGCTACACTCCTTATTTCAAATTTCATTCATTCCCAATTGTGACCAAATGTATTAAGGGTACAAGCCCTTTTCCAATATTTCTTTATAATTTCAACAGCTTTATTTTTAAACCATTCATTCTCTAACAAGGTTTGATTCAACTTCCAATAGGCTTTTTTTGGACCAACTGGATCTTCAACATCATTGATTTTAATAATTATAGCCTTATGATCTGTTAGTATTGAAGTATCAATTTTAACTAATTCAACATTATTTGCACTGTCTGCAGAAATGAGCCAAAAATCAATACGAGATTGTTCAGTCAAATCCTTGTTACTCCGGGTATGTTCTTTGGTGCGGGTATGTAGATCTCCAAATATCTAAAAGATCCATTCTTGCACACATATGTGTTTTAATTCACATGTTTTTCCATTATTTCCTGGAGGCCATCTGTCTATTTCTTCATCCATAACTGTATTAAAGTCCCAAACCATTTCTGCACAAGGAAATTTAGAACTAATTTGGTTAATTTTACTCTCAATTGTTAAAAACAAATTCTTCTTCTTCTGCTTATTGTTAGTGGCATAAACATTCACTCTAATAAAGTGAGAGAGAGATCAATACTAACATGTAGAATTATCCATCTACCTTCAGTATCTGTTTGTTTACTGTGAACTTGTCCTTTGAAATTTAATTTTAATATAACTACCCCTGCAGATTGAGAACCAAATATCATTACCCCACTGACTCCTCCAAAAAGTCACGTCTACTTCACAAGCACGAGACTCCTGAATAAAATAAAAATCAGCACCTTTGCTTTGACAATACAAAAATAAAGATTTCCTTTTCAGTTGGTTTCTTACACCTCTGGGATTAAGAGAAAAAATTGAAATTGACATGAACACAACAGAAATGAACTTACTGTATCTTAAATACACTTAAAGAGAACATTGTCACACACTTTGAACGTGTTGCATTAACCCGGGAAAAATAAATAAAACTTCGGACTTCATTAACAGTCACTCAATAGACACTAAGTGATACCAGTCAGTATATCAGAAATCCCTTATTCTGAGCAAAAAGCACAAATCGGGACACAACTGAAATGTTCATCCTACTTTAACTTCTTTTCCATTCACAAATGCTTTGTTGCCAACTAGGTAAGCCTTCTCTCCATTTTTCCTCGCCTTCTCAACTAATGGCCACAGACGAGCAGGCGTTGCCCTGTCTTCAGCTGTCAGGACTTCCTTCACTTTTTAGGAATTCGTTGTTCTCGAGCCTTTCCAGAAAGCATCTGTGACGGTCTTGCCAGAGTGGTCTATTTACTGCATAATGGAGATACAAAAATAATGGTTTCAGTGACAGAGAATGAATCAGTCCCACAGCATGTCTCATTAGCTCTGCTCTGTTTTAATTAAAACTGTTCTTTTTCCTTTTAAATCTTTTAACTTTGTGATCATACAGTGAGAAATTCTTATCAGCTCTTTGTACAAATTTTATTTTTTATTTATAAACACACTTATTTACAAAACACAATTTACAAAATCTCTCGTTGGGAGACTCATGTGCAGAACATAAACAGTTAAATAGAACAAATTTCGATAAAGAAAATAAATACAAATAACTATACAATAAATTAAGCAAAGGCACTTCAGTCCATAAGGCACGTCAAAGTTATTCACAAATATATATTGTCCTCAGTCTTCATATATTCTTAAAATAAAGTAACCTGGAAGCTTTGCAAATTATAATGACAAATATTTTGAGACATCTTCACATATAGAATAAATGTTCAATCACTGGAGACTTTCAGAAGTTTCAAAGAAGCAAAATGTTCCCTCAGTTCAATTTTAAACACCATTATGGATGGATTTTTATTTTGCCATTTACATTTATGAATATGGTATTTCCCCATAATTGTTATGATATTGTAACTTCTAAAAAGTTCCTTCGGAAGGTTTTCATTACCAAAAAGAATTTGCTCTACCTTTAATTGTATAATTCTCTCCATTTTTATTTCCAGCCAATTCATGACGTCTTGCCAGAATCTTTTTATCACTGGACAAGAGAAAAACAAATGTTCAATAGTTTCATCCTCCTGGGAGCAGAACATACATGGCTCCACTTCAAAACCAAATCTTTTTTAAGCATTGCTGCTGCTGGATAATAACCATTTATAATTCTGAATTGCATTTCTTTGATTTTAGGAGGTATAGGCCATTTCACGAACCTGATGTAATTATTTGTTATTTTGTCATCATAATGCCTTATTTTTACATTTTGGTCAAAATCATGAGAGAGTCTACATTTGAGTATTTTGCTAATACAATTATTGCTACATTTTTCGCTATTTAGGGGAATTTGGTTTAGTTGCAGTATAGGCAAATTTATTTGACTTTTGGAATAATGTAGTTTTTAATAGGGCTATTGGTATTGCTTTACATACCTTGTTATAATCCCTTATTAAACTTTGTATATTCAATTTTGTTTTAAAATCCGTAAACATAAGAAAATTACCTTGTTCATCTAATATATCTGTGATGAAAATTATTCCCTTTTCAAACCAATTTCTGAAAAAAAGTGTTTTTCTACTTATCATCACTCTGTTATTCCACAGGGTGGAGCCATGTGGTGTAAAATTATGAGTAAATACCATCTTTGTACAATTTTAGCAAACTGACGGTTACAATAAACATTTTCACTCAATTCTTTCTAGAACAGTTCAAATAAATTCAATATGAAACGAAACGTCCCCACCTAGTGGTGAACACAGGCAATTCAGTACATATAATGCAATTAATCAAACTGATTAAATCAATAACATTTTGCAACATTACCTGCATAATGGAGATACAAAAATGGAAATAATGGTTTCGTGACACAATTACGATCAAGGCTCGTGAAACAATGTCAGAATAACTCAATATAAAAAAAATCATTCGACGCCAAACACATGTCAACAGATCCCGAACATGTTCATTACAAGATCAATTCACAATAGGGCAGTTATTTATGTGTTTTTAGTACTTTTAAATGATAATTCTCTAGACACTCAAAATGTGCCACTTACCCACAGCATGTCTCATTAGCTCTGCTGTGGGAGTTATTCCACTCGTCAAATACCATCATTCACCTTTAGATGGCGCTGTCCCCATTTATGCAGTAATTGAACATATTTACACACCGGTACACTCTTGCTGATCTAGACATAAATCTGACAATCACTGGCCGATGAAACTTGTGCTTTCCTCTGTTGTCCATTCTGCCGATGCGATGGGCCTCATCCACCGCGATTGTCTCTCCATCACTGCCTGGAATTGTTGCACAGCAAATCTCTTTCTCCTCAACTTTAACGTTTTCCTCCTGCTTTTCAGTGGCTCCATGCGAAGATTATAACGACGAGTATATCGGTCAGCTTCATTCACCTTTTGCTCCATTTCACCAAATTTCCTTTGCATTTGTTCCACTTTCATTTTCATTGAAGCATTTTCTTTTTTTAAATCTCCCACTTCTTGATGACAAAAGTCCAGATATTTTTTTAAGCCCGTCGATTTGCAGCGCGTTTTGTTTAACAGCTTCGTCAGTTTGGTCCGTCTTTCGTTGATTTGATCAGTGATGACGTGAATGATATTGTCCTGTAACTCAGCCAGAGATGGTTCAGAACTTACTTGCATTCCTTGCTAATTATTCTGCTCTTTCAGCAAGTTTTTTATCCGGTGTATTAGGGCTTGAATCACAGGTCCCATCACTTTCCTTGTAAGCCTTGCATGAGTAGGAGTGTGTGTCTTGAATCACTCTTTTATCTTTGATGGTAACCACTTCCATTTCTTCCGTTGTACAAGACTCACCTGTCGAATTTCCGTCCATATCCACGTATAACAGATTCTAAGCTGCAGCTCTCAATATGATGAACCAAACGTGCACAATTTAACTTAAACTAACAACTGTATACATATATTAAACAACAGCTATGCAACTATGTTATGTAAATATTGCTGACTGTGTGTGACAATACTACCAACATTCCTCAGTGGAAACGCACAACCACTCTTTCCGCCATCTTGGCTGAACTCCCTCGAACACAAACGTTGTTGGAAGTTGATTCAAGAAGCCATTACGCTGCGTCAGTCGTGGGAAAACTTACTAATTTTACAGGCTTGTTTGTAGTTAAAAGTCTCACATTATGCACCAAATCTTAATTTTCTGGTTATAATTGGAAGGTTGGCTGCACAATAAACTGCTTTTGGGATTTGATTCATTTTGGACTCTTGTAGCTTGTATGTTTCCTTCATAGTAAGGAAAGACTAAGAACTATTTGATCATTCTAGAAATCGATAAAAGAAAAAATACAAATCAAATAGTTATCGGAATCAGCAAAATCTACCATCGCTCGACCTCTACATTGAAGCACTTGCAATGGAAATGAATGTGGCCAAATTTTGGAGGGTTTAAATGCAGAAATGTAAATCTTATAATTTTTCGTGGTTAGCAACATTATGCTAAACACTGTTGATCGAGCTTAACTTGTATTGAACCCGGAATATTCCTTTAACTCCGTTAACTGCAGATATTTGCAACACTATTAAAAAGTACCATGTTTTTCTAACATGAGTCATGTGATCCCATGAAGTTTCTGTAGTGAATGTAAGTGTTATGTGTAGTTTGACCAGCTGAGGGCGCTCTACAGTCAGACATTCAACATTACCAGAGAGTCTGTAATACTGAAGGAGACATTTTTACTTTTATTGACCAGTAAGAAAGGTACATTACAAACATAAATTACCTGGTACAATAGCAAACATTTATTATCCAGACAACAGACAAGCATAAAGGATGAGAAACTAAAGTACATAACATAAATACATAAACAACTAAAGAAACTCTCAGCAAGTTTAAGTTCTTCTATAAAGTTACAAGGTAACCTTCTTCTTCATTGACATCAGTGATATAAAATAATGGCATCGCTCCTTGTGAAATGTATAAAAGTTCTGTTTTAATTAATCTATTTTATATTTCAAGAATAATAATTGTGTGTTCTCTCTTTAGCAAATATACCAAATATCACATTTTCTTTTGTTAATACAGAGAAATTGTCAAATTTAGGAAATAATCAATAATGTAAATCTTCCCAGAAGGCATTAACACATTTACATTCATTAAATAAGTGTTCTGTCGTTTCAATTTGTTCATCACAAAATGAGCAACTGTTCTGATCGAGACCAAATCTGCATCTTAAAAACTCTCCAGAAGGAAATAATCCATTAAGAGTTTTAAACTGGACTTCCTTTGCTTTTGGTACGACTGGAAATGTAAAATATTTTGTTCTCAAGTTCTAAACCTCATTATTAGAAAAATATTGGAAAATGTAAAATAAGTAAATGGATATAATTAATTAACAAAAGCTTTCCGGATTGTGGTGTTCGGCAGTTTCAGGTTAGTAAGAGCTAGTCCGTTCAGCAAGAGTTTAGGAAGATAAGGAGTTACATTACTTTGACATAAACTATAAGACATTTGAATTATAGATTGTGGGATTGCTTTGATAATATCATACTGTTTTCAGTCATTTATCTTACATTTTAAACAAAAAGTCTCAAAAGGTTTAATGATTCCTGTATTTTCCAAAAGGTGCATCACAGACCATATTCCTCTCTCGTACCGACTGTTGTAGAATAAAGACTTGTTCCTAAATACCACATATCTACACTTCCACAACGGGATGTTATGAGGGCTAAAATTGTGCTTGTAAATCATTGTCCAATATAATAATACCTGCTGATGAAAATCTGATAACTCGACAGGGAGATTTGTAGGTCATAATCACATCTAAGAAGGAGGTTGATGCCCCCTAGTTTCATAATAATGTTGTTATGGACCCAAAAGCTGTTTTCATTTTTCACAAAGAATCTAAGCCGATTCGTTTTGATAGTACCATTAGTACACTCGATATCAATGACTTTCAGACCTCCTTCATCAAGCTCACCATAATTCCTTTCCTAATGTAGTGTGTTTTTCTTCATTTTTCAAAGAGTTTCTTTTATAAGAATAGAGAGCATTTCCGCAGCAGTAATACATAGTAAAGGAGAGATAGGACACCCTTGTTTAATTCCTTTGTCAACTGAAAATCTTGGAGATGTTCCATGTGGTAATAAGTGCTATTGGTGTCCTTGTAAATTAGTTAAACAAAATTGATAAAGTTTTCTCCTAATCCAAACAATTCTAATGTACGAAACATAAAATTATGTTCAAAAAAAAAAATCTAAAAATAAAATAAAACCTTCATCTTCAATTAAATAATGGTAATCCAGTAAATCAAGAATGAATCGTATATTGTTATGAATTGAACGACCTTTTAAAAAACCTGACGGTGTATCTGAGATCATTTGTGTAATGCTGTTTTTTAATCTGTTGGCATGAATATGAGCCAAGATTTTATAGTCATTATTAAGCAGTGATATGGGTCTAAGATTGTCTATTAATTTTGGATGTTTTCCTGGTTTGGGGATGAGAGTGATGGTCCCTTGCTTCACAGTAGTTGGAAGAATATTCAGATATTTCTTTCAGCATATGGAAAATTAGATCTTTGAGAAATTCCTCAAAATTCTTTTAGAAATTGCTTGTTAGACCATCTGAACCTGGAGATTTGTCTAAAGATAAGCATTTCATGGCTTCCTGTTCCCTTGACCCCATTCCTTTTCACCTTTTCCAGGCCATCTCTCCGTCTAGCCTAAGTGCAATTACACACATAATTAACAAATCTCTACTTACAGGCACTTTTCCCACTACATTTAAGCAGGCTCGAGTAACCCCACTGCTGAAAAAAACAGCCCTTAACCCCACACAGATAGAACATTACAGACCAGTCTCTCTCTTCCCATTCATGGCAAAAACACTTGAAAGGGCAGTTTTCAATCAGATCTCTGCCGATCTCTCACAGAACAAGCTGCTGGATGACAATCAGTCAGGCTTCAAAAGTTGACACTCCACTGAGACTGCCCTGCTGTCTGTCATGGAGTCACTGAGACAGGCGAAAGCTGAATCCAGATCATCTGTTCTGATTCTGCTGGACCTTTTTGCAGCCTTTGACACAGTCAACCATCAGATCCTTCTCTCCACCCTCTCTACTCTGGGCATCAGAGGAACTGTGCTTGACTGGTTGACCTCCTATCTCTCAGATAGGTCCTTCATGGTAGTCTGGAGAGGTGAGGTATCCAAGCCACATCAGTTACTTACTGGGGTACCTCAGGGATCAGTGCTTAGGCCACTTCTCTTCTCCATAAACACAACTTCACTGAGACCCATCATTCGGTCACATGGTTTCTCTTACCACTGCTACTCTGACGACATGCAACTCTACTTGTCTTTACCAACTCTACCACCTGCAAGACAACCCAGCCAAGACCGAACTCCTCGTCTTTCCAGCCAACCCTGCTGTTGAACACAACATCACTGTTCAGCTGGGTTCAACTACAGTATCACCTTCCAAAACAGTCAGAAATCTAGGGGTATACATTGATAACAAGCTAAATTTCACAGACCACATCTCAAAGACTGGAAGATCATGTAGATTTACACTCTACAATAACAGGAAAATTAGACCTATCCTCTCTGAACATGCCACACAACTGCTTATTCAGTCACTTGTCATAACTACACTGGACTACTGTAACGCTCTCATTGCAGGCCTCCCTGCATGTGCAAATTGACCTCTGCAAATGATCCAGAATGCAGCAGCACATCTGGCATGTTACACCACTCTGTTCTTGAATGTATCATAATTTCTATTAATTAAATATGACCTTATTGTTTACGAGTGTCAGAGACCCCAGTTATTGAACTCATTTAAATTCAACAAGAAAACGCTTCAAAACATAAACGAGTCCTTTTATGTCTTTCTGCTATCAAAGCAACTGCAAGCTATTTCTCTCTCTTCCAAATACATGTTTTCAATGTTTATTGTGCACACCTCCCGCTTTATTACATGCCAAACTCGTACAATCGGCCCTCTGTGACACTTTCTTCAACTCTTGTCATGTGCAGGGCGATGCGGCGCTTGACGCCTCGACTCAACTCATGTGAAATGCGCTTTACAATGATGAAAAAACATTCCTGAAACTCAACATGATTATTATTTGTCTATTATTGTGGTCTTTTCTGATAAAAGCCATGCTCAGAGTTTAAATGCTGTAGGAAAATGATCCTGTAGATCTGCTTTGTGTTTATAATTCTTATACTGAAGTCTGCAGATTCATGCAAGTTTAAATAAAAGAGAAGGACGTTATTGAAACTCACTATTCTTAGACTATTATTGTTGTCTTGTTGGATGAAGAATAATGCTCAGACTGAAGGAAGACTCTAGATCTGCTTCGTTCTTTTAATGCTTAAACACTATAAAGTCTCTTGGTAGATTTCATGAACGACTCAAAATGATTCACTGACTCACTCATCGCACATCAGACGCTCATTTGTTGCCACCTAGAGACATTTCCAGAAGGTTTCACTGAACTAATCAGTTCATTAAATGTAACAAATTTGTGAAAATACTCTTTATTTTGCAGCTAATTCTGCACAATTGTAAACTTGAATAAATTGAGTCGCTAAAATAGATGGAATTGGTGCTTTTAGATTATTCTTTAAAAGAAATATCCCCAGAAAAACATTTCTTGGACCAATGATTGTCTTCACTTTTTCACCCCTCATGAGTTTACATCCCTGTAATAAACATTTTATGAAAGTGGCGGTACTGTGTGTGTGAGTGTGTGTGTGTGAGAGAGAGAGAGGGAGCGAGAGCACATCTGGGCAATAACAAAGTGATTTCTGATGGTATCAGATGGTAATACCATGGTACTTTGATAAACAACTATTCATGCACCATTCTTCAACAAAATTCTTCAAAGCATACCATGTTACTACCATGATAATTTGATATATGATTACCATATTCATATACTGTACATATTTACATGATGAGGGAATAAAAAAAATAGTTGCAATCTTACGTCAGAGTCAGTTGAAGGACAAGTGATCCTCAAGCTCTAGATAGATTTATAAGGTAGTCTATGCTGAAGGGGACACAAACTTATTAACCATCTGTAACCTGCAGAGATTTGCACACTGAGTGGGAAAAGCCCAGTCTTGAAATGGCTGTGAATTAGACCTGTTCAAATATCAAAATTCACAATATTTACAGGAAAACTTTCACTCAAACGTCATGGATCATTTCATCCACTAAGGGCTCCAATGTAGCATGTGATAATAACATTAAGTCTCTCTTCAAAATAACACATGTAAGAGAAAACAATGTTACTTTTGAATTACTCTTTCATTTAGCTTTCATTTCAATCCATGAAAGTGGGGTTAATGATAGTGTCACACGAGAGAGTAATTACCGAGTGAACTCATTCTTAAACATTTACATTCAACCTTTCCTTTACTCCCAAACCGGAATGGATAATGTCATAACATTTGTCAAAAGAGCTCAGCATTGTAATATAAACCAGCTTCCTTCACTAACGTCTCAGTACTCTGAGCTTTTGATAATAACACAATAATATAGAGCGCTGTCAGATTCTTATAATGCAAGTACTCACGTCCCAGCACTTTGAATGTCCAAAAGTCACATTCAGGCAGCATAAAAGTAATCCACATGACACTGAATGTCCTCTGAAGTGAATCGATAGGTTTATGTAAGAAACAAGTCAATATTTATAAAGTTTTTAACTTTAAATCTGCACCTCCGTTCAGGGCTCTGATGCTGTTTGAAATGGGCGAACTCTCGCGTGAGCTTCGTTCTTCTGTCGTAAATAAGCGGCGCTTCTGAATTCGCGATGCACTTACGTCACGCCTCGCGTCAGCTGCTGGCAGAAATCGCTTTTTAAAAGTTAACGTCCTACGTATCGATTCGGTTCAGAAGACATCCATTCATTGATCGACTGGAGGCGTGTGGATTACTTTTATGCTGCCTAAATGTGACTTTTGGACCGTCAAAGTGCTGGACGTGAGTACATGCATTATAAGGATCTGACAGCGCTCTATCTCCTTAAAATCTTCATTTGTGTTCTGTTGAAGAAAGACAGTCATACACATATGGGATGGCATCAAATTTCATTTTTGGGGGAACTATTCCTTATAAGGGAATTGTGCAGTTTTCTGGTCGCAATGTGTATCAAGATTCAAGATTCGTATCTTTTTATTGAATATTATAAAGCAATATAATCTGTATGAAAGTAAAAATAATGGAAGGTTGTTTGATAAAAACAAGAGGTTTTAACCTCCTGAGACCCAAATGTGAACATTTTCCATTTTCCATAAGTTGTAGCACCTAATAAACATGATGTCCACATATGAGGACAGCGGTCATTTTAAATAAAAGTTTGTTTATAAAATAGTATTTTATAAACAAATGAATCTCCATTGGGATTGAATCAGTCAATGGGAGCCAACTTTTATAATTTTTCATAACAAATCTATTTGATCTGTTTTTAAGAAAAATTATGTGTTTTATGGGGTTGTTTACACAGGTGTTTATGAAAGTACCGCTAACCCTTTTTGTTGCTATTTTGGGTGAAAATAAAATCAAAAGTGCCTTTAGCCCATTTCTCCTCTCTATATAAATTTCACCTGCAGTCTTTATCTTGAATGATTATGATAATTTGTCAAATCCAAAATGAACATTTAGAGTATTTAATTTTTGTGTGTGTGTTTATTTCATCTCATATAAACTATTTTGCCTTATTAAAGATTTTTTTTCATTCAGTCATAATCAGGCCATGAGGTGATAATGCTATTCTGAAAACAAATGATGAAACAAACTAGCTTGTTTTTCAGGTAACATTGAACTGTCTGCATTCTGCTGACTGTATACTGATAAGACCTCAGCGTTATCTATTTATGTCCCGTATGGATACATCCTAATCCTATATATGAAGATGTAAACAGCCCATTCATAAAAAGTTTCTTACATTCAACCTGATGCTCAACTCAAATACCGGCCTATTGTGTATATGTATTGTGTATATTAACCAAAATACAGGGCTAAGGTCAAGTTCCAGGTTAACATGCATCAAACGTCCTGTCTTTGTTTTGATCTCGTTCCAGATTACCCCTGATCCCTTGAAGTACATCCAATAAACTTTACCAAGAAGTTAGATTGTCAGGTGAAAAACACGATCTTCTGCTTTACCTGCAATTACATCACCGTCACTGTAACGGGACACTGAATCACAAAAAGCTGTCAACAAAGATTTTGCAGAGGTTCAAAAACTCTTAACAACAAAAAACAGGACTTAAAGAAATCCTGTATAGAGGCTCTTGTTTAGTTACTAATTTATTAGAATAGCACATTTGCAATGGAAAAATCTTTAAATAAAGACAGATATAAACCACAAAAATTGAACTTATTATTATTATTATTATTATTATTATTATCGCAGGGTTAGCGGTTCGATTCCCAACGCCACATGCCGAAGTGTCCATGGGCAAGACACTGAACCCCAAATTGCTCCCAATGGCAGGCTAGCGGCTTAAATGGCAGCTCTGTTCTATATACTGTAAGTGCAGACCATTTACCATTTATTGTTGGGACTCCTGCTCAGATAGGAGACAAAGGTAGACCTACATACAGTCATAAAGCCTGACTGAGGCTTGTAGGAACACTCAAAGCCTGATAACACAAAATGCAAAATCAAACAAAGGGAGTCTAAACAGACTACAGATCTCATCAAGCCTTGCTCACTTTACACCTAGGTTTGAAATTCTGACGGATCGAACTCTCAACTCCTATTGGAGCGACAGTACGCACCTCGTCTAGTTGCAGCCCTCCTGCTCCCAGATGTAGCATCGCTGCCCAAGGAAGTAACGTATGTTACTGAACTTTGACCATACAATCTCCATCTCGCAGGATGAGCCCATCTCTGTGTTCCACCGAGCATGCTAATGGAGACTGCTGAGCAATCTCCTTCGGATTTCTCTTCCTTCTTCAACCGAGTCGACTTCGCCATACCACCTGCCGACAGAGAGAGGAAACATCCTCCTGTTATCGCCCGAGATTCGAGGAACCGATTCGGAGTCAAACTACAGACGAACACACATTCTACCCTCATCCTTACGTGACCCTAGTAACATTTACATTTATGCATTTGGCAGACACTTTTATCCAAAGCGACTTACAGTGCACTTATTACAGGGACAATCCCCCTGGTGGCTGTGGGGCTCAAACCAGCATCCATCTGATCACCAGATTACCGGTTATGTGCTTAGACCACTACACCACCACCACTCCTAGTAAGAGGTTTACGTCTGGACAGAGATAGATTATTACAGTGTGTTATTCTTTTTTTTTCTCCCCAATTTGGAATGCCCAATTCCCAATGCGCTCTAAGTCCTTATGGTGGTGTAGTTGCCTCCGCACCTGAAACCGTCAATCCGCGCATCTTATCACGTGGCTTGTTAAATGCGTTATCGCGGACACATAGTATTTGTGCAGGCTTCACGCTATTCTCCGCAGCATCCACGCGCAACTGAGAGCCCCCCACCGAGAGCGTACCACATTATAGTGACCACAAGGAGGTTACCCCATGTGACTCTAACCTCCCTAGCAACCAGCCCAATTTGGTTGCTTAGCAGACCTGGCTGGAGTCACTCAGCACGCCCTGGATTCGAACTCCAGGAGTGGTAGTCAGCATTAATACTTGCTGAGCTACCCAGACCCCCACAATGTGTTATTCTTGTGTATCAATGTTATAGCTTGTACAGTTTACGAACTGCCGAGTCAGCTCATTGCTGCTAATTATACTCAAAGGTATTACTGTAACTTACTGATACCACGAAAAAGATTTGCTGAGTTGTGCTATGTTATCCAACCACATTGGTCTATTTGCACATATCCGCCATCGTGGGTGAGACTGGCACACTGAGTTTATTTATCAAAGAACACACGGCCATAGTGGATGGATTACGAGCCATTCACCGTGTCTCTGAGTGATAAAACGAACAATTGCCATCTCTCCCACGATCGCTAAACCGGCTTCGGTGCCGTCACCCTGTTCTCTCTCTCTCTCTCGTACTAACCGCGCAACACATGACCCCTCACAAACATACCCGCACACACATTTGGTGAATAGATAACTTGGCGACAGAGCCCCGCTTTGTCCCTAAGTTATCGTTCCAGCAGAGAGACACGTTAAACGGGCAGATGCCATTAACCAGTCTCTCCGCCCACATTTGCTGCCACATTCTCCTGCCATATCATATACCGCATACCAGCAGCCATATCACCCTGCAGCTCTTGACTGGTTGCCCACTAAAGCTATTGATTTTAATAATTCATAATATCTTTAATGATTCATTATTGCTAATAACCACACCCACTCCCGAACGAAGCCCCAACACTATATTTATTGTACTCGAAAAACAAAACAATATTTGACATGTTGAAATTGTAGTTTATGTTGATGTTGTCATTTAAGCACATTGCTATCAACATTTTACAAATACAAATATTTATTTAAAATATAAGACAATTTAGTCTTTATAAAAATGTATTGCATTTGCATCTTTTACATGATAGTTACTGATATCACAGTTCTGATTTATTGGAGAGCATATTTAATTTTATTTTGTTAAAGCAAACTCGCATTTCCATTGTATAACACATTTCCAACAAACTGTATTGAGAAATCTTTAGCAAAATGAAATAAATGAGAATCAACTTTTTTATTATTATTTACATTTTTCCCTAAAATTCCTTGATTCAGTTGATGGAAATTTTCTATTTAACTGAAATGTGTAAATCTTAAAAATAGTCTGAAATATTTGCAACAGTGCAACACAATGAAGTTGTAGAGTTCGTATTGACATTGTGCATGTCAAAAACATTTCATAATTACATCATTTAACACGATGCAGGTAGCGACACACATGTGCACATAAGAACAGTTGTAAAGTTAATTTTGGCATTGCCAAGTTTTCATTGTAAATACATTGTGATCAAGAACCCTTTGTGCAAAGATCAGATTGTGAACTTTGACAATATTTTCTTATCGCTCCCTGTTGCTGTTGAATATTCTGTCACTGAGTTCAGGGTTCATCCTGTGAAATGTGAGTATTTGGGTGTGTTATGTTGTCATTACATCAGACTGAAACACACTCGTAACATAGCATCCTGCTAAGATGCTAGTGAAAGCCCAGTGATGTAAAAAGGACGAGGCAAGACACCAGAACTGTCTAATGTAGTGTCTAATGAATGATCTGTAGTGTTTATATATTGACTGACTGTGTGTATGATGTGAAAGCATTGTTTGATTTTGCCAGAAGAGTCAGGGGTTTTCTGAATGTAGTTTGAAGATTTTCTGAAGAGTTTAAAGTCTTAACAATTGTGAAAAACTGTAACCCTTAAATGAACCCCAATCTCTGCACACAAGAGCCGAATTCTCCGAAATATCAACTGAAGTGTGCGATGACGTCAAATGAAAATAATTAATTCGTTAAATGCACATAACACTCTTTCTTTAACAAAGCACAGATATGAAATATAACAATATTTAGCAATATTAGAAAAATAACATTTAGCAATTTTATATATAAAATAGAAATATACATAAACATAACTTGTTTTCACTATATCACAGAGGCCTGAAATGGAGGACATTCACTAGCATTGTTTAAAGGAGGAGGCCTGAAATGAAATCCTAAAAGTCTTAAATTCTGTTTTGATGAAGAAAGAAACTCAGATGCATCATGGATGGAGTAAATTATCAGCACATTTTCATGTTTGGGTGAACTATCACTTTAACACAGACAAAATGATGGAAAAAATAAAAAATGAAAAACAAAAATGTCCCGAAGCTCGCACAAAGGATAAATTGCAGTTACTGAAGTTCCTGTTTTTTTTAATGAAGGTTATAAAACTGTAATAGATGTAACCATATAACAACCCAGATTTAGTTAGACATGTTGCACAGCATGTTGAGGTTACGTTTAATTAAATGCATTATCAGAAAATGTTGTGAAATTGAATTGTTCTCAAAATGAAGAGTTTATTTAGTGATCTGTGTGAATAGTTTTGAGAAACACACTCACGCTAAAAAACCTTTAGAGCAAAAATGACAGAAATGCAAAGATTGTTAACGGTACATAAAACTTTATTGTGCTGAAGATCTTGTACACACACACACACACACACACACACACACACACACACACACACACACACACACACACACACACACACACACACACACAATATTCTGTAGATATACATATAATTTTCTGAGATGATAAATATTTTATACAAACTGATCTATGAACTTCTAATCAGATCGTCTATAATAATATAAATATTACAAACACATTCAATATATTTTTATACACATATTTACAGATACAGTCGGAAAAATATACACACAAAATCCATCAGACAGAAATGAACAAATAATGGTGTCACAATCACATGGAAATACTTGCACACTTTACACACCTGTTAGTCTACTGCACATTATGATGCTCAGTGTTTGTACTGGTTGTGTGTTATGATGAATTCTGATGTCTGTGAAAGAGAGCCTTCATTATATCACCAGCATCACTCCTCATGAACAAGTACAAGATACAGTCAACAAGTGGATTCAGAAACTGGAGACAGAAAAGAAATCTAAAAACTCGATAATTGGTTGAACCCCACCACACCTCAATAACTTTCATGTACCACAATAACATCATAATTGCTGAAGGGAGGATGATAAATGTGTAATTCAGCAGCACCAGGAACAGACTGCCCAAAATTAATTTGCGCTTGTGAGAAGTGAGTGATATTGCGTGAGAGAGACCTCTCCAAGTACCAACAAAACACAGAATGATGATTGGGAAGGGGATCAAAAAGGCAGTAAAAAGAGACAGGAGAATAAAATTACCAGAAGAGAAATAGAAGGCCATTGCTGTAAAGATGAGAGGCACAAACCAGATGATGACAGAAATCAAACAGGAGAATTTGAGTGAATTGTGAGTTTTGTACCAGATTGGATGAGAAACCAACAGATATCTTTCAAAAGCGATACATGCCATAAAATACACACTCACCATCAAAGAGTAATGATATGCAATCCACAGTTCACCAGACCAGTCCTGTGCTGCTGCTGATATTAACAGACAAATAATCTGTACAAGATCTGAAAGAATCAATTGAATGACAAAAACTGAAGCAGCACGTTGAGACTTGATGAGAAAACACATCGCACACAGAGTCACGAGCATGAACGGAACCTCAACGATCGAAATCACCCAAATAAACCACGATTCTGCAAACGCTAGTTTATCACGTTCATTCAGTGCATGATCAATCAGATCGTTGGTGTTGTTGGTGCTGATGTTGTTGTATTGTGTCATGATGTCATGAAATCTTCCCAGTAAACACTGAAATATAAAATATCAAACCTGTCATTAATTTGACATGATTTCACAACAGAAATAAACACGTTGATGTTTTCAGTCAATATCATGCAGTCGGTCAAATCACTGAACATGTTTCTTTTGATCTGTTTAATTGATGTCACTCGAGTTACTCATCAGGTTCACACTTTACATTTTCATTCAGGTTGAATCAACATGATTAAAAATCACATGCATTTAGATTTATTCACTGAAAGAATCAGAGTGTAAAACACAAAGATAGCTGACAATATGAACACACACATGAGAGGACATGATCTCACCTGAATCAGACTGTAGATCCACTCACAGGACTGAAGATGTTGCTCACCAGTAGATGATGCTGTTTAGGAGCTGATCGTGATATCTTACAGGACTTTAATCATCCAAACGAACAAAGAACACGTCAAATACAGAGTGATTCTGGCACATCAAGGACCTGAAAGAAAACACCCAAAGAAAAGATGTTGTAAAGATCCACAATGACAGCTGACTATATAGACAACACAATGTCCACATGAGATGACAAGATCTTACCTGGAATCAGGACTGAAGATGTTGCTCATCAGTAGATGATGGTGTTTATGAGCTGATCGTGCTTCTTTTATAGTCTGAATTCACTCAGGAAACATCACTTCAAATGGACAGTGGTTATGTCAGATAATGACTGACAGAAAAACCTCAAAGCTGCATTAAACATCATCGATCTGTAATGTAGATGTTTTAGACGAACCGCATGTCGACTGACACGAGCAATCAGCAAATGAATCAAAATCATGAAAAACCACAAAGATGCAAAACTAGTTGAAAGGATCAAACTGGAGACTTCACAGAATTCAATACAGGAAAATAAACAACAATATGAACAGAATATAAAAAAGACAAAACATGAAATGAAAGGTAGAATAGTCAACTTTCAGTGAATTATTAGAAATATATCAGTAACTTTTATTATTGAAAACAAAAGAAATGCATCTGTACTTGCAGTTTCATGTGATCCAAATATTGATATTTCCAGAACAATACCTAAAGATGAAATCTCTACTTAATGAATCATCCTATTTAAACACAGACATGCTTCTTCATAATGAATTATTCCTTTTAATTGACCAGAAGGTCGGGGGTTCAAGCCCCAATTTCACCAAGATGCCACTGTTGGGCCCTTGAGCAAGGCCCTTGACCCGATCTGTTCCAGGGGCGTCGTCTCATGGCTGACCTTGAACTCTGACCCCAGCTTAGCTGAGATATGTGACAACAATGACATTTCACTGTATATATGAAAAACAAATGTATAATGTTTGACAATAATAAAGGCTTTCTACTTCATTTTTTTTTAAGTATTTTTAGATAGTTTTACCAAAAAAAATACAAAAATACATAAATGATCATAAAGAATAAGATTTTTGGCCTATTATCAAAGTTCTTACTAGAGAGAAAACAAATATGATCTTACATGAATATTCTTGATAAACAATATGATCATGTTAGCATAAAGCTAAATGTTCACATGACATTTTACAAAAGGTTTATTTCTATTTACTAAATACTTACTCCAAACTTACTTCAAACTTACTCCAAACTTACTCCAAACTTACTCCAAACTTACTCCATACTTACTCCAAACTTACTCCAAACTTACTTCAAACTTACTCCAAACTTACTCCAAACTTACTCCAAACTTACTTCAAACTTACTCCAAACTTACTCCATACTTACTCCAAACTTACTCCAAACTTACTCCAAACTTACTTCAAACTTACTCCAAACTTACTCCAAACTTACTCCCAACTTACTCCAAACTTACTTCAAACTTACTTCAAACTTACTCCAAACTTACTCCAAACTTACTCCAAACTTACTTCAAACTTACTCCAAACTTACTCCCAACTTACTCCCAACTTACTCCCAACTTACTCCAAACTTACTCCAAACTTACTTCAAACTTACTCCAAACTTACTCCAAACTTACTCCAAACTTACTTCGTCCCCCAGCAGATGGTCGCGGCTGCTCCATTTGGGTGGACGGTAGTGGCGAGAACTCTACTACGGCGTATCCCTCCTCCTTCCCAAGGTTCGACACCAGTGTAAAGGGATTTCAGACGGGCTAGGAGGAGGCGAGAACTGGCTTGATAATATAAATAATATTTTAATGATAAACTGAAACAAAAGACACAAACACACATGACGGACATGTCCGTAAACGATCTCTCTCTCCCGCAACATCCTCCGCAGTCGGCCTTTATCCCTCTCGGAGGCTTGATTAGCCGAATAAGGGAACGGGTGTGTAGAATCACGACCCAGCCCCGCCCTCCGCCCTGCCACAGTAATCTAAATACTTTTTGAATGATTACTTTTCTGTTAACCAACGATTTAAATTGTAACTGTAGTTGAATACAGTTACTAATATTTTGTATTTTAAATACTTAATCCTGTTACATGTATTCTGTTACTCCCCAACCCTGTATACAGTATATACTGTATATTTACATGTTATATATGTAGAATATATTTGTCATTTATTCACATTTACTCTGTACAATATGTACTAAAGGCTTTCTGAGTGTTTCTGTTCAACATCTCTTGAGTATCAGAACTGCACTTTCCCTGATAAAGGAAGTTTGGTCACAAACCATTTGATCAAATATTAATATCATGAAAGCTTGTTTTTTATTCTGGATATGGATAAAATGTCTTAAAGACTAAGTGATTAGGTTGTGGTTGTACAATTCCTATCATTTATAATGAGCAGTTTATTATGCACATTATCATTTGTTTTTGTATTATTTATTTATTATTTTTTTATTTTGGTCTTTAGTAAACGTGTATGTGTGTGTGTTGTGTGTGTGTGTGTTTGTGTGTTGTGTGTATTTTGAGTGTGTGTGTGTTTGGGCAGATTTAGGTGGTTTATGAGGACATTTTCTTTAGGTTATAAACTGGTCATTAAAAGAGTATTCTGCTATAAATGTGGTTCATGAGGACATTTCTAGTCTCCCCATCATTCAAATGGCTTAAAAAACACAATAAACAATGTTTTATTGAAAATGTAAAAATGCAGAAAGTTTTTTGTGAGGTTTAGGGGACAGAATCATACAGTATAAAAATCATCATGTCTATGGAGAGTCCTCATAATGATGCTGCACAAACATATTCTTAAAACCATTAACATATCCATCTGAAAAATACTTTATTTTAAAGGTTCATGCTGTCAAAACAGTCGACACAGAAACTAAATAAAGAAATATTCTCAAATTCATGTGTCAGGTTGTCTAGTGGCATCATATTAATATCTGCACAAACATCCTGATATTGTCATCTATAAAAGGAGACATTTGTGAAAACCCAGAGAAGAAGAAGAAGAAGAAGAAGAAGAAGAAGAAAAAAAGAGGTGGAATATAGTTGCAAAAGACGCCATGTTTGATTTTTGGTTTAGCGAGTGGGGTCATAGTGACTTCCGGTTTCACCAGGCGTCCGTCTATACAGCTATAGTTATACTATTATAGTTATAATTATGCCTAGCGATGAAGGTTAATATAATGTTGTACTGTATTGCGTGTCATGACAATTTACACCGATCACGACTGCGGAGACTGCCTATTGATTTCATAGCGATTTTTTCAACACTTTTTATCCTCTGAAATAGTTTTCAATGGTGTTTCAATTATATATATTAATATAATTTATTAAATGTCCCATCGTCTTTGATAAACTGTGAAAGATGCCAGAAAGACATGTTTAATTTGCACTTAATGGACTTAAGAGCGGTTCAAGAGCGTTCATTTGTGAATGTTTTTACGAAATGTTTAGATAACAATGATTTTTGGAAATGTGAAAGTACTACTTAAGTGTTACTAACGTCCTACTTAGTGCTTCGGGAAACCCATCCAAGATTAATAATTATAATAATGATAATAATAATGTATAAAATATAAATATAAATGGATGAATAGGTCAAATAAAATCAGAGAGAGCAGAAAAATGTCAATGACTTTTCTCATCGTCTCCTCTTCCTTTCTGAGACACAAAGACAACATGAGTTGTGCAGCATCACATTTCTGCCACTGTTATCCCCTCTAGGAGTAAAGAGCAGACCTCTTGTTTGGTGAATGTCCCTAATGCGCAGGTTCCACAAGTCTCCTTGTTTGGTGCTCCGCAATAAGAAGTGACACCCGGGACAGAGAGGTGCGGCGACCTTGTTGCACGCACATGTTAAAGACTCCTGTGTGTTGCGGTTGTACACAGACAGTTCCACCTCTAAAAACTAAATTGTGCCCAAGACAAAATATGACCAAAGTGGCAGTTGCGAGTGGGGTGACCAATGGGGTGGCCAGGCTTCGGTCCATGGTGGCCATGGTCACCTCTGGCCACCCCCTAGCTCCGCCACTGAAGCAATGATTGTGTAAAAGAAATACACAATAGTTCTGCACAAACTATTGCAAAAAAAATTTAATTATATAGTTAATTAACATGTCCAGGGAGGTCAATTACAAATGTTTATAAAGTTATGCACAAATGTAATGATGTTACTATGACGAGCAGCACTGGTCCACCCAATCAAATCTGTCAGAATAAACTAATAATCTCCAAATCAAAATAAACAAAATTTTGTCACACGCAAAATAGCTCACATGATAATCATCATATTCCTGTAAGAAAATGTACTTAGACAATTGCTTTTATTTGAAATAAGATAATTGATATTGTTTTGGGTCATGTCACGCTTCTCAGATAATTGATCACGTTTAGTCTTTATTGAAGTAGGATACTTAACATCCAACACACAAACAACAGCCACATATGAGCAGTAATAGACTGACCGCATCCTCTTTTACTTGAGTTCTGGTGGATTGTCTCGCATAATCAATGTTGCCGGCTTGAAGCTGTCTTCACTGGATGCGTGAAAGCGAACGTTCTAAAGGCCGTTACACACTAGCAAGTGTTTAGAACGTTCACTTTCACGAGTATCGAGTTCATTTTCAATGAGAGTCACGCGGAAAGAGGCACATCGGTGCGCAAGCGGTGTTCGTGCACCCATATGGCAAGCCAAAGTATTCATATACGGCTGGTCGGGCGTCTGATCGCACACTGACCCATCAAAAGCGTCCTCGACGTTATGAACGTGTCAACAGGTAAACCAAAGAGGCCGATGTGTGTTTGAAGTGACCAAACAGGCGAAAACAACATGCTCTTTCCTTAGTGTTCTCAAAATTGCATGTCGAAAGCTTGTGCTCACTTTTTAGGGCTTGAGTCTGTCATATTTTTGTCCTCTATTTGGGGTTTAGGACTCTTTTATTATCATTAAACCAAAACAACATGGAATTATCGAGGACAAATTTGACAGAGGATTATAATAGTTGAGTTCTTATAATCCAGTATTATTTAGTTCAACAAAAAAACAGACAAGAGCCTTGCCTATGAAAACATGAAACTTTTCTTTAAAATGGGGGGGTAACTATATATGACTGGATAAATGGTGGTGGTGGTGTAGTGGGCTAAAGCACTGAACTGTTAACCAGAAGGTTGTCGGTTCGATCCCCACAGCCACCACCATTTATCCAGTCATATATAGTCATATGTGTCCTTGAGTAAGGCACTTAACTGCAGGTTGCTGCGGGGGGATTGTCCCTGTAATAAGTGCACTGTAAGTCGCTTTGGA